>NW_015650219.1:1183287-1204294 GCF_001515625.1 Sinocyclocheilus rhinocerous | reverse complement strand
GCAAAGCAAGTCATAACTTTGGAAAGAAAAAAAAAATCCATAGATAAGGGAGATGCCCCCTTAAAATCAATATGCATGCCTTTACTTTTAAAATGTAACATATATACATATTATGTCTATATAGGCTTTTTATTAAGTTTTACTTTTATTTAATTTGAGTTATTTCAGTACTTCAACATACAAAATGGAAATGAAATAATATATATATATTGCATGTATTTATATATATGTACATATATATGTGTGTGGCTGTACATACACATATGTAGTTGTTTTTTGGTGCTTGGCTTAGTGTTATGTTAGAATCATTATTATACTTTATTTATTTTGTTTTCATTTAAATGTTTAGTTTTGAAATGTTGTTGTATGCATTTGTCATTTTTATTGAATTTATTTTATTTTCTTAAATGTGTATTTATAGAGTTTTAGCTTTTAGTTTTAATTACTTTTTCTTATTTGTAAGTCGCTTTGGATAAAAGCGTCTGCTAAATGACTAAAAGTAAAAGTAAAGTAAAAGTAACATATGTAGATAAGATTAGCATGTGCAGGATGTCATTAAAGTGTAATTAATGTAAAACCCCAAATCAACTATGTTTTAACAATTTAGTTAAATAATTGAATAGCCAACAACAGACAAATCACAATCCCAGGAAAAAGAGATTAATCTGAAAGGTAAATTGGAATGCACATAAATATGTATGAACATATTTAATTTCCCATATTTTTAATTAATGATATGCCATATCAGCAACAATTTGATGATTTCACTCAATTAGCCGATATATATTCAATGAAACTCATAGAATTATTCAATAATTAATACATTAAAAAATAACAATAGCAACAACATGCCACCCAGGTCTTGCCCCAGGGCAGGGGGCATCTTAAGATGGGGGTTACACGACCTCAAAATGTCTTTTACCTGTGGTATGGATAACACGACACTCATGGTCCACGCTACACTCAGCAATACTTTATTTCTCTTCCTCGCTTTGTTGATGGACAGAGGGTTGAGAATAGCAGCCTGTCGGTCCAGACTTATCACCACGGTCACGAAAGCGCACGAGTACATAGCCATGAGTTTGAGGAACATCAGCGTCCTGCACGCGAGGTCCCCCGCGAGCCACTGCACAGTTATATTCCACACCGCGTCCAGAGGCATGACGATGAACGTCACCAGTAAATCCGCCACCGCCAGATTGGTGATGATGAGCCGAACATGGGAGCGCTTTCTGTGCTTGTGGTTGGCTGAGTAAAGCACGGCGAGATTGCAGCACGCGGACAGCGCGCACAGGAGGAGGGTGAGCGTCACTCGGACCTGAGCCGCGGTGGTGAAGCGCGGAAGGTGAGGAGGATGAGGAAGATCTTCTGTGCTGCTCCAATTAAAGTGTTTGGTGTCATCCTTACAAGTGGAGTTCTTCGGAAAAAGATCCTCGATGTTATAAGCTGCTGAGTTCATGCTTTCGTGCTTCTGTTTTAGTGTTTTAGTGGCCAAGCCAGTAGTTAAATCAGTGTGAAGAGTTGGTAAACACGAGGATCAATCCAAAAACTTTACTTATTTTAAATGACAGTTCATAAACTATTTATTTTCGATACTTTTTATTAGGCTACAGGAAACGTAAAAATAACTTAAACGTAAAAAAAAAGTGGAAAACTTTTCTTATTTTAGATGGTCGTGGCTCGTTGGAGACCCCAGAGATGTGTGGTCATTTGGAGGAGCTGGCCCTTAAATGTAAGTGTCTAAACGCATCGCAGCATCACCGGAGGCGTGGTTAATTAAGATAATAGTCAGATGTGATCAAGTGACCTGTCCTCTCATGGCTAGTGGGGGCTTATGGTTTGTTTGCTAATGCATTTTAAAGAAGGGATTGAGGTAAGATAAAATCATGTCATTGAAAGGTCTATAAACTGTCTATAACTGTCTATAAACTGAGATTAAGATGGGCTGTTTTGGTAGTTTGATGATTCTTTGAATATAGTGAAATAATATGACAACCCACTAGTGAGGACATTTTACTCGTCCTATAGTTAAAAAAGCTTATAAATCGGCCAAAACATGTTTTTATTTAAATGTGGTGTTTTGCATGTGTTTCTGTGAGGGGTTGGTTTAGGGGATAGAAAATATTAACCTGATATAAAATCAATGAAAGTACGCAAAGTCCTCACTAATTTAGTGAAACAAGTATGTGTGTGTGTGTGTGTGTGTGTGATTTTGTTTTTGATTTGTGATGTGCTTAGTAAGTATCATGCTTAGAGGCAATAGAGACACATGTGATGTGAAAGAGTGTTGTCAGGAAGGTCAATGTGTCCCACAGCAGGACAAACGCTGCGCTCAGTTGAGCTACTAATTCCGCTCTGGAAAGCCTCACAGCCTTTAAACAGTTTCAGTTTCAGGGACGAGAACACTGAGCATCTTTATGAAATCCAAGTCCTTTGTTTTTATCCAAATGTTCCAGCACTGGTTTTATCATGTCTCCTTTTGTCATCTTTATTCATTTATTTATTGTAAACATACAATTCATTTAACTTGAGAGATATGTTATAATACATCACTCATCAGCATAAATATTAATAGGCCGAAATATGAATATACATAATTCCATATCCATATTGTATGTATGTGTAACACACTTGATTTTATTTACACAAATATTCCATAGTGTTTATAGAATAGTTGCTTGATGCCTTTATATGGACTGCTACTGCTGCTGGGACTTTGCACTGTTTGTAAACAGGCTGTAACTGTGTGCTATAAACATGGACATTTTTCAGTGACTCTTTCTGCAGGTGACATCATTGCCAGGTGCCAACAAGTGTCTTTATGACTGAGTCATTGAATGATTTATTTAACAGATTTATCTTAAAGGAATAGTCTACCCAAAAATAAACATTTTGTTTTTCTGTTGACACCCAACCCGTTTCTGTTCCCATTGATTTACATTGTATTTTTTGTCCATTCAATGGCAGTCAATGTGAACCGAAACGGTTTAGTTATCAGTATTCTTCAAATTATATTCTTTTGTGTTTAGCTGAAGAAAAAAAAAGTCATACAGTTTTGGAATACATGTATATAGGTATGTAAATTAAGACAGAATTTTTTTTTTTTGAGTGGGCTATCCCTAGTCTTTGAATCATTCACTCAATCAGTTTATTCAAAACACTGATTCATTTAGGAAGGAAACACGACTACAGTGTGCTGCTCAGAGTCACAATGTTGATTTCCTGATGTGGATTCATTTGGAACTATTTTTGTTGATGGAGCAAAAATATACAACGGTTTTGTCTAAAATGTTACTTAATATTAACTCAAGTTCAAGGTTCAAAGTTTATTTTAAAGGGTTCATAGGATGCCCATTTTCCACAAGTTGATATGATTCTTTAGGGTCTTAATGAAAAGTCTGTAACATAGTTTGGTTAAAATTTCTCAATGGTGGTGTAAAAAAACACCTTTTTTTCGCTGTCAAAAACAGCTCTTTTCAGATCAAGCCATTTTGTAGCATTTCCCTTTAAATGTTAATGAGCTCTGCTGACCCCGCCCCTCTCTTCCAGCTGCTCTCAGAGAGACTGTTTACTTTAGCCGCATTCATCGTGAAACTTGCTAATTAGCACATTATTAGGAAAGGCGATTTGCAAAGATTCATTACAAAACATTATACTCACTTCTTCTGTAGATGAGGCTGGATCATGAATGATTCGCGCGAACATAGACGCATTTATGTAGATCGGGGGCGCATTCCCTTCAGAAACATATAATCCACTGCCAGTTCAGCGGCTCAGATGTCGGGAGTAAATGAGGACTGCTATGTTCATTATTACATCCAACAACAGAACACCTCAATCGCTTAGGCGTCATTCTTGTCTACAACTGCTCCAGAGGTGAAACAATGGTGGACTGATGACAGCTAAGGCGATGTGCAAAGATTCATTGCAAAACATTATACTCACTGTAGATAAGGCTGGGTCATGAATGATTCGCGTGAACATAGACACATTTAAGCAGATCGGGGGAGCATTCCCTTCAGAAACAAATGTAATCCACTGCGGGTTCAGTGGCTCAGATGTCGGGAGTAAATGACGACTGTTGTTCATTATTACATCCAACAACAGAACACCTCAATCGCTTAGGAGTCATTCTTGTCTACAACTGCTCCGGCGGTGAAACAATGATGGACTGATGACAGCTCACTCAGGGCGGAGCTAAGGTAAGACGCCAGTCCAGTCTGTGCTGAAACGCTACTGTCAATCAAACTATCATGGGAGGGGCCTGTCTGTGTGAGGTCACACAGGCATCTGAGATCGGCTTGATTTGAGAAAGGGGAAAACATTTAACCAGATTTTTAAAAAAACACTGGGTTGATTTTTATCATTATAGGGTGGTTGTGTACACACACTGCCAACACACATTTCAGTTCAAACAACTTCTAAAAGTGCATGTAGCATCCTATGACCCCTTTAAGCCCAAAGGGCAATTATTGGTGCAGCATAAAATTTGTAAACATATCAAAACACAAAACAGCAACACAACATTCTGACATCTTACAAATTTAAAAGCCTTACAGCAGTGGGAATAAAAGAATGTCTATGCCGATCGCTTTTACGTTTAGGCATACTATAACGTATACCAGAAGGAAGCATTTTAAACTCATGGAACAGTTTCTTAAACTGTTAATGCACTATCACGTGTTGATCAAATATCAGTACTTCTGTGAATGCCTGCAACCTCATGCCTCTGGCCCACATTCATACTGATATAATTCGGAACAGCAGAAACGAATTCAGCTCTGTTGAATGGAGTTTCTGAGACATATTCAACCTTGGCTGAGATGTTTCCTCCTGAGTGGAGAGATTGCCTGTTCCTCTGCCCAGCCCCAGTAAATAATGACTGCATCCTTGGATGTCACATTTATTCCAGTTACATGCTCTCTCTCCCTCTCTCTGTTTTACCCTCCTGCGGGCATGAGAAGTGGGAAGCTTGAAAATGGTTAATCCACACATTAGAAATATAAACAACAACTATACCGATCCCGATATACTGGTAAAAGAGCATAACTTAAACAGCTGTAAACTATGAATGAACTAGATTATCTTATAATGTCACATTTATAGAAACTGATTAAAGATAAATAATTTGATTGATTCTTATGTTGTCAACGTGGTGTTTGCTTTTGTTCACTCAGTGCAGTGTTCTAGACCACTAGATGTCCCCCTGCGCTGTATTCTCCATACAGACAGCTTTCCATACTTGCCAAAGCTCAGTAAGTCCACCAAGCTGCCTTTTTTGGCCTTTAATTTATTTCATTATATTGTTTATTCATTATACTGTTTATATACTAGCAAATATGGTTACTATGTTCATTGAATATTTTGAGTCTTAAAATGTAAATGCAACTTGCACAAAACAGCAGTTTTAGAGTGTGTCAGTCTGCTTTTCTTCATGTAGCTTACAAAAAATGTAAAAGACCAAAGATTATTGGAGCCACCTAGTTGACCATAAAAGGTTGCTGAACATTGTAGTCAAGACCACAGTGGCTCAATGTGGGAGACAAGACCAAGAGCCATTACATTAATACTTTACAGTGATCAATACTTATGTATAAAATGTGCTTTCTTACTAAAGTAACAGTATGCCATAACTGGCATGCTGCATTTTATATATATATGTGTGTGTGTGTGTTCCATGCTTGACTTTTGTGCATAGAAAATTAGTTGTGTAAAAGGTGATGTTTGGAGACCCATAAGTTCCCTTGGGTCTCTTTAAGTACAATAGTACAAACTGTCTGTTTTATTAACATTCAGAGTCAGGCTGTTCCTGCAGCAACACTGATGTCTCTTTGTCATTTGATGTTTTCATTTGATGTCATCTCTTTGTTTTGATGGATCAGCCCACTACAGCAAATTAATTCTGAATTACATCATATAAACTGATGAATATTAGTATATGGTATTATTTAAAACTGAGACATCAAGCAAGAAAATAAAATGTATGCTTTAATTCAGTATATGCAAGGCCTTGGTTGAATTTACAAGACTGAATTATAAACTAGAATCGCCAGATACATTTCAACTAGTAGCTGAATTGTTTAATTTAACTGTAAAAGACAAGAAGATGGTGGAATGATGCAAGTGCTGGAAAAAGAGAGGGGTCTATGATGCTATAATTGAGTACAGTGCTGTTTGGCTCGATATGAATCACTGTAAGGGCCCAGCAGAGTCATAGACAGATGGGAAAACACAAGGAGTGGTGAGTCTTGCTCTGTAGGGTGGATAAAAAAAAGAAAAACAACCAGTCAATATTGTGTGTGTCTGTGTGTGTAAATCAAACCTGCCTCCAAAGACAGTCTGAGATATACTGTTATGAGTATTGCTGAGTCTATTCTCCAGGCAGCAGTAAATTGTCTTTGCCTCGGAGTATTGAAGCACAGAGACCTTCAGCGCAAAAGCAGTGATTACCAACAATCACACTTGCTGTGAATATAGCCACACTAAATGACTGCTGTGTGATGCAGTCAACTCTATTGTTGAGTGACTAAAAAGATTACTTCTGTTTGCATTTTGAGCATTTTAGTCATTCCAAATGCTTAGACAGTAAGATCATAATTCTAATAATTAATAATACACTGTAAAGAGTGCTAATTGTTAAGTTAAAGAGCTATTTCCACCTGATCTTACCCTTAAATTTAGTTTTGTTGGTGTTACGTAATATTCAGGTTGATTCTGTAAAATTAAATAACACTTTTATTCGAATAAAATCAATTAATTTAGATGTTAGCACATTAATAATATTTTTTAGGTTATCATTTTTTCAGTGTACTGTGCAGTGGCCCAGACTGACCGTACTGATACATGATTAAAATTTACCTTCATTTTTACTAGGGACCTTGGAGGATGTTACTGTTAAATTACAATGACCAAGAACTCACAAATCTATTCATCAAACACTTTAATTATATCATATACACTGCAAAATGATTTATTTTTGTCTTGTTTTCAAGTACAAACACCTCACTATTCTTAAATCAAAATACTTTTACTTGAAAAGCAAAATGGCTGAAGATGTTATGTCTTGTTTTCTAAAAACCTGATTAAAATGAATTGAGTTTAAGCTTTATGATATGATATCTGCCAGTGGGGTCAGGAAAATAGGGGGTGGGGGGAATTCTGACCCCACTGGCAGATATTTTTTTCTTGTTTTAAGCAAAAACTCCCTTAATTTATATTTATTTATCAGAAAACAAGACTTATTATCTCGTGTCATTTGCATGCCCATTAGGCTAAATGTATATTCATTGAAGAATGTTTAGATATTTGTACTGGAAGACAAAAATATCATTTTGCATTGTATAACATTTACATTTAATCGTTTTGCAGATGCTTTTATCCAAAGCGACTTAAAAATTAGGAGAACAATAGAAGCAATCAGACCAACAACAAGTGCTGTCTCAGTTAGTCTAGTACACAGTACACATAGCAAGGTGTTTTTTCTTTTAATAAATTTAAAATAAATTGAATAGAATAGAACAGAACAACACACTAATACATATGCTAAAATTAAAGGAGTAGTTCACTCACAAATAAAAGTTCTGTTATCATTTATCTCACTTGTTGCACCTTTATTTTCTTTCTTACACTGAAAGTGAATGACATGGTTGTCATTCTGCTTGGCGTTTTCTGTCACATGGAATAAAGTCATATGGGTTTGGAACAACATCTGGTGAGTAAATGCTGACAGACATTGTATTTTGGGGGTGAACTGTATCTTTAATATAGGCCTGTTTGATCATATGGACAGCAGCTCACACATCCCTAGTTTGACACATTGCTCTCAGGGGACACATATTGAGGGTTATTTTTAGTCTGGTAATAATATTCACTTTGACAATTAAAAAAACTGCACTCACTTTAGACACTAAAGCTGTTTTATCTTTTGATTGCGCCCTTTTATTACTGATAAAATTATTAATAAAATCTATCTATCTATCTATCTATCAGATGTGTTTGTGGGAGGAGGAGGGAATAAAAAGAGCCAGTAGAACGGGAAAGGAGAGAGAGAGGTCATCATTTGGTGCAGGCTGTGGTGTAGATGAGGACACGCATGAGCTGAGTCCTCCACACCGGCAAACTGTCCTTACGGAAGACGAGTCACTGTAACCGCCTCACGCAATACCGAATCGCAGTTTCCGTGTGCCGGTGATTTTCATGGTTATTAATAGGCTGCCGTGGTCCTCCGTCGGTTCCTTTGGACCATTCAGATCACCGGATCAAATGCGAGTGCGCAGTTTTTGAGGTGACAATACTAAGAAGATTCATTTCATACGACTCAATTTGAACGCAGACCGGAATCTGAGGCGACGATATCGGAGCCGTGCACGTCTCGTTGAGGATCCATCTGCACTCGTCCTCAATGGTCACCTTCTGTCCGAGCCTGTCTTTCTGCTTGCTGCAGACCGCATCAGAGGATGTACGCGGAGGGAAGCACGCCAGACACTGAGCCAGACGAGTGCCAGAAGAAGACATCATGCTTCTCCAACATCAAAATATTCCTCATATCAGAATGTGCCTTAATGTTGGCACAGGGCACTGTAGGAGCCTATCTGGTGAGTCGAGCCATTAACACACGCAGCTCATACTGCGTACGTACTGTATGTGCATGACATTGAATGGTGTCCGGTACGCATCGCTTATCTTTTCCCTAAAGCGAAATAAACAGCATCATGAGGCAGGGCTTCTTGCGTGTGTATCGCGACTGCTTTATTTCCACATGATTTAGAGGCGCTATAATGAAAAATTACCATCAGTCCAGTGAGTGACCTCTCTCTCCTTTCCAACATTATGTTCATCAGTGGCTCAAAAACAAAAGAATCTCACCGACCGATTACCTTAATATTTTGTCTTTGAGCCACTTATGTACATAATGTTGGAAACAAGAATTTGTCAGAATGATCAGATCTTATATGTCAAGTTGTTTTGACATTTATTCCTTAAAATATGAGCTATTTTGATGTTACCGTTGTACGAATTTTCTAATTACTAGAAGTAATACAATATTGACTAGTACTTTTTTTTTTTCAATTTCACTATTAACTTTTCAATTAATATTCAGTAGTGTCTAGTGGGCCCTGTCTGTGACTGGTCACTATAGAGACAATATTACGTTATGGAATAGTAAATATGGACTATTATTTTAATATAAATTACTTACCTATTTTGCATGTTTATAACAATTTTAATCGTTTTGTCATTTCAATTTTATATTTAGTTTTTAAGAGTGACTCTGATGAACTTTTTAACTGCATTTACAGTAATGTTCATTAATGTGCACCATGATAAAAAAATAGAAAATGGTTGCTATTAAATTTTATTGGGGGGTCTTTGATTCCAATTCTTTACTAGCGTGTATTTCAGTTGTTGCTGGTACTTATTTCATTTTTTTTCTTTACTTTTTTAATAATTATTCAAATAGCTGCCATTAGGCTATATCAGGGGTGTCCAAACTCGGTCCTGGAGGGCCGGTGTCCAGAAGAGTTTAGCTCCAACCCCAATTAAACACACCTGAACCAGATAATCAAGCTCTCACTAGGCATACTAGAAACTTAAAGGCAGGTGTGTTGAGGCAAGTTGGAGCTAAACTCTGCAGGACACCGGCCCTCCAGGACCGAGTTTGGGCACCCCTGGGCTATATATTCTAGTTTACTTAGTATCTAGGTTGTTACTAACATTTTTAATTGAACTAAAGTAGAAATTGAACTAAAGAAATAAAATAGTGATTCTAACTAGTTATTGCATACAAGCAAAAAGGAAATGTAACTAGGTAAGAAATGTCACTAATAACAATTAGGATAAGTACTCTGAAAAAAACAACAGAAATCAGTGACAAAAATGTGCAATTTATTGCCAGTAAAAATAGTGACTTGTTAAAAAAAAGTACTAGTAATGTAAACACAGATACTAGTTAGTTTAATGGAATAAATGTTGAAATGGTCTGCCCTAGTCTTTATGTTAGCTTTCAGTACAAGAGAAAGATGCACACAGTTACATTATGAATTCATCTGCTATGTAGGATTGAGAGTAAAGTGATAATGATTGATTTGTCATTTTCCCTAGCGATGACTTACCTTGTGCTTTATCTGAGGTATTTAATATGTTATGTATGAAAGGTGACGTAAATGTCGCATTTTCAAAACACTCAAAAAACATAAAACACTCAAAGTTCAAGTCCATAACAATAAACAATTTGTCAACACTCATATGGATGTTTACATTTGATTTATACCTTCAATACAGAATCTATGTTCTCATCAAAATCTCACCAATCTATTCTGTTGTTTAAGATCTCTAAGCTACAAATGAAATATTTGTTTTGAATATGAATTTTTGATTTAAGGGACATTTAGTGATTGGTGTCAGTTCAAAAGTGCATGGTCATACAGCTTTGTAACAGTGCAGTGTTTCTTTATATTTTAGGTCAGTGTCCTCACCACACTGGAGCGCCGTTTCAACTTGCAGAGCGCTGATGTGGGTGTGATCGCCAGCAGCTTTGAGATTGGCAACCTTGCCCTCATCCTATTCGTCAGCTACTTTGGGGCCAGGGCCCATCGGCCGCGGCTGATTGGTTGTGGGGGCATCGTAATGGCACTGGGGGCATTACTGTCAGCGCTGCCTGAGTTCTTGACCCACCAGTATGAATATCAGTCTGGAGAGTCACGACCTGTGGGACAAGGAAAGGATGTGTGCTCCAATACAAGTCGAGCAGGGCTCTCTGATCCTAGTTACATCTGTGGGAATAGAACCAATACCAACATGATGTACCTGCTGCTGATCGGAGCTCAAATGCTTCTGGGGATTGGAGCGACACCCCTACAGCCTCTGGGCGTGTCTTACATCGATGATCACGTCAGACGAGAAGACTCTTCCCTTTATATTGGTGAGAGTGATCTGCACAACACTTTTTTTTGCGTTTTGTACACCCCTCCAGCCCTATCAGTGAGGCTAAAGTGCCCCGACGTCATCTATATTGTAGTAGGGTTGGGCGATGTCTACCAAATTGGCATCAGACGATGTCTACAGTGAAACATCATGATGGACTATGACATGGTGGGAGGATATCAGTTCTCTAGATGGCCATCTGCCAAAACATTTGGGGGGGTTTCACGATGCCGGCTCAACATAGTGATGGACGATGGCATCGTCTATTGGCCCATCCCTATATTGTAGATGACAGACTCAGCCAGTAGCACATATATTTTACTGCTAGGTTCAACTACAAATAAATGAAACATGCACACATTATACACATAATTTTGTTATCTTACCTTAATTAGGAACAGAATTAATAGTAGAGTGACGGGTACTTGGTGACCAGGGGTAAATGGATACATTTTGATTTTACCCTATTAAATGCATTATTAAATACATTTGTTAAAATAATTTTAAAATATTATTGCAATAATTATAAGAATAATAATTATTATTATTATTATTTTAAATGGTTCCATTTTATAGGTTTATAGAACATGAATAAAGGGGGAAAAGTATGATTTATTTATTTAGCTAAATTGGTTCTACTTTATAATTAAGTAAAAATCAATATATTCTAAGTACTCCTGGTTGGAGATCACTGATCACTGAAGAGAGAGAGAGAGATTAATTTGTAACACTTTACAATAAGATTAAATTAATTAACATTAGTTATTGGATTAGGTATGATTTACTAACAACATTAGGTTTGATTTACTAACATTTTTTACAGCTTTTTTTTTTTTTTACTGCTGCTTATACTGTTGTTGTTGTTAATTAATGTTCATTCATATTTTACTTGAAACCTGAAATGTTAAAAATGTATTAGCATATGTGGAAATTAACATTCACCAAAAAATTAGTTACAATATACGATAAGGTCATCAACGTTAACTAACAATGGGCAACACATTTGTTACAGTATTTATACATCTTTTGTTAACGTTAGTAAATAAAAACACAACTGTTCATTGTAAATTAAATGTTAGCTCAGGTCCATTAAATAATAAGAACAGATACAACGTTTGATTTTAATAATGTAAATAATAATAATGTAACAATTAACAATAATGTAAATGTTGAAATTAACGTTAACTAAGATTAATAAATGCTTTAAAAGTATTTTTCATTGTTAGTTCATGTTAACTAATGTTAACCAATTTAAAGTATTAAAAAAAATAAAAAAAAAGTAAAAGTATTATATATTGTTGCTTCATAATGCTTTATATATAGAACATTATTGTAAAATGTTACAGATTAATTGTTCTAAACTGGCTTGTTGATCTTAATCTATTCTACTCCACTTCAGGAGAGAACAATAACACCAGGTTAAAATGCTTCCCTTTCGCATGTGAACCAGGTGCCATGGCAATGCTTAAACATTCACCAGGGTCTACACCAAACAATAGGAAACAGTGAACTAGAGGTGTAATAGGTTGGACCTAGAGAGTTTGTGATTGTTACCACAGTAGCCTGAGAAATACTTTTTTGATATCTCACTCAACATGTTTTAGAAGCTGTATTTGAAATGCCCTCAAAAGTGCACTATTTGAACCCCTGGAAAAGTGTCTGTAAACGTGCTGGTCCGGCACTAAAAGAAACACTACAGAGTATTGTTGTTGTTTTAGGGCATATCATGTAGCAGTACGGTCAATATCCTGCCGTTGCAGCAATTACAGCACTTATTATTATTAATGATTCATAAGCCACAAAAGGTTGTATCCTTAGTGTATCAGCCCTTTACTGCTTCCTGGAGGACTCCCTGGCAGAAAGCTGTTGTATGAAGATACACAAACAGCATAGATATTGCACATGGCTGGAATATCAGCTGTAGTAGTCTAGGTTTGGGGCGACCTCACTTTGGAAATTTCCATGTACCAAGCTTAAACCCATTGGTTTAGTGTAGTGCACCATTGTCTTAATCTCCTGTTGCTATGTTAAGGAGTAAGCAAGAAGCAATGATGGCCTTCAGTGCCTGTTTTTTTTCTGCTGTGAAGCTAATGTGTGCTGGCTGCTCTGTCATCCCTCAGGCAGCTCACTCGCTCTCTCTCTCTATTCTTCTCACTCTCTTTCTCTCGCACTACGACAATGATTCTCCATATATTTGATACAAATAAGGAACAGACTTAAACCCTAGAATTGAAAATAAAACCTGAAATAAAACCCTAGTATTGAAAATGATCAATGTATGACTATTGTAGTCAAGTAGCTTTCCACAGGTAATTAAAGGCCTGGCTGTGAAGATAGTTCTGAATGTCTGTGGGTTTCCATGTGTGCTTTTTACAGCATTTCTGCTGTGTCTCCTTTCCTGCAGTGTGTCTGATGTCTTTGCATTGAGCTGACTTGTCTGTCTATGAGCATTAATGTCTGTGCAACCCATGTAAGCTTCTTTCTCTCTCCCTCTTGCGTCTTTTAATCCTTTTTAACCTTTAAACTGGACCTGTCTCTCATTTAAGCATAATGTAAACTAGCACAGACATAAACATCCTCTTTGGAGACAGTCATTGCTGGTGGGCATAATGGAATCAAGTTATTAAGCTGTTTGATCACAGAGGCTTTGGTGAACAGAAATGCATTTGGTGTCTTTCACAAAGGCACAAGCAGAAAGGCCTATCTGTTTTAAGTGAATTATCCAGCGTCTGTATTCATACAGAATACCAGAGTAAGAGAACTGATCTAGGATTACGTTCTCTTGTGAGGGGTAACATTAGGACTGACATGCATGATCTAAGATGCTTAATCAATTTCATCCAGGCTAATGGATAAAACTAAAACACTTTTTAAGATCAGAGCAAATATACCATTAAAGGTCATGTTACAGACCCTTCTGCCCTCTTAACTTTTCAGCAAGGAGGTGAGATTCATTCTTTCCATAGTAAAGGCCCGTTCACATCAAGAATGATAACTATAATAAAGTTTTAGTAATCATTCTAATTCTATGAGAATTGTGAAGTCCACACCACAACTATACAATAACGACACGGGAACGATATCATTGGAATCACTTTCAGAATGATTCTTTCCAGCTGAAAAATGATAAAAACAGTAACAACCAATCAGAATCCTGTTTTAAAGAGCTTTAGCATTTAAAGTGACAGACGACATCTGCAGCACACTTATAATAAACAAAACGTGATTGTGTGTTTGTGTGGACACTAATAGTTATTATTCTTGGTGTGAATGGGCATTGAGCCTTACATACTTTTATTACATGGCTCTCTAGAGTGACTACTCAATTCTGACTGGTTAATTGTGCCATCCAGTGCTTTGATGTGCCTAATATTCACTGTAGTCATGGCAATGCCATAAATCAGACCATTCTTCCGGGTAACTGAAGCCGGTCCTGTGTTCATGTCTCTTGTATCACAACACAGACTCGTTCATTCTTGTTTCATACAAACTTAACTGGCGTCATCTTGTGAGGATCTCAGTATTATCCTGAAAAAATATGTATTACAATTTCCACAGAAATATTTACAGGACAGCTGTTTTTAACATTGATAATAGTAAGAAATGTTTCTTGAGCACCAAATAAAGCAATAAGCCCCAAGAAGCCGTAGTTTACAGTGAATTTATAACAGCTAAGGGGCTTTGTTACGACGCAAAGCAGAGTGCCTAAAACCCCCTTAGCTGTTATAAATTCACTGTAAACTACGGCTTCTTGGGGCTTATTGCTTTTATAAAACGGTTATTCCATATACGTAGTAAGGTTTCACAAAATAAAACAGAGCAAATTAAGTGTAATTATATTAATAAAAACATTATTCTTCTAGTTCCTCAGAAATGGTTGTGGTTCCAACAAAGTGGTTGCCGAGCAACACACAGACGTAAACAAAGGTGTATGTTTGTAGAGCAATTTACAACAGCTTCGAACGCGGCTCAACCAATCAGAATCAAGGACCTGAACTATCTGTTTTATAATCTTAATTTTAGAATGAAAATTCGGTTTTGCCATCTCAGGAATAAATTCCATATAAATATATATTAAAACAGAAAATAGTTATTATAAAATGTAATTATATTTTACATATAAATTATTGATTGTATTTTTGATCAAATAAATGCAGCACATGGTGCAAATGCAAATGGTGACCATAAGAGACTTTTTTCAAAAATATTAAATAATCATAAATTTGACCAAACCCAAACTTTTGAATGGTAGTGTATTTATTTGGTAAGTGGGCATATAATGCAGAAGAGAATGCACAGTCAGTCGGTCATTATCGCAAAATAAATCCCTTCAGGGTGAAATAAGATTATCCCATCGATTGCGTCTCATTATCTCTCACATGTTAATTTATAGTAGTATCTGGCTGTTTGTGTACTTCAGTGTTCTCTGTTAATGATTATGATGTGCTGCTTCTGTGTCTGGACAGATAATTACTCACCGAAGGGTAAAACAGCTGATGGTACAACCTTTACCAACACATTCACAATCTATATATTGACTACTACAGTTTTGGTATTCCCACAAGATATAATACTCAGCACAGAAATATGTGTGTGCTTGTCAGCTTTTTAGATAAACCCATCAGGTGCCAGCTATTGCAATGATGATGTAGATTATGTAAATTGTTTCCCCCAGAAAACATTTAATAATTAAAGGAATTAGCTCCTTTACATCGGACTACTTAAGGTTCTGCCTCAAAATAGAATATGCTATAATTCTCCTTCTATAATAATTCTAATAATAATAATCTCTAAAACTTTTCCCTAAAAAGAGGCTATTTATTTAAGCATCTAGATCATTAGTGTAAGTGCCTTGTTAATAACGGAAGGATTTGAGTCAAGGGTTTGAATGAATTTCATTTAAGTGAATTGACAACAGTTTGGCCAAGACTTTGCATGAATGAGTATAATTTTCTTGCATAACTTCTTTGACTCTAGTCTTTTGTATTGCATTACAGGTATCTTATTCTCTACACTGGTTTTTGGACCAGCCTGTGGTTTTATTCTTGGCTCTCTGTGCACCAAAGTTTATGTTGATGCAGTCTTCATTGACACAAGTGAGTACCGGCATCAAAAATGGATACACTGAAAAATGAATAACTTTTGTTATTTTTCGTTATTTGTAAGTGGCTCTAGATAAAAGCATCTGTTAAATCAATACATGTAATGAAACACGGCGTCTCATTAAATATCTCTGTTCGCTCCTAACAGCCACGCTGGACATTACTCCTGATGATCCGCGCTGGATCGGTGCCTGGTGGGGCGGCTTTATCATCTGTGGCCTTTTCCTCTTCCTCTCCTCGTTTTTCATGTTTGGGTTCCCGCAGTCACTGAACGAGCCTGGGGAGGGCCCAGGAGGTGAGAGTGAGCAGGCCATGCTACCTGCTGAGCTGGTGCAGGAGTATGAAGGAGTCAAAGCCTCGGATGACCCAGAGATCAGCACTGGCCTCACCTGCTGCCAGCACCTGCAGGGTGAGAGAGAGTCTAAACACCTAGAGGTCATGCATTAGATTTTATGAGCAATCGTACATGAAATAATCATTTTCTTTGATTTGTTGTCATTGTTGTCAGTTTGTTAAAGTAGCTTTAGATCTAATTTTAGTGTGGAGAACAAGACCAATCTCTCAAAATGCTGTTAATAGATTTCGACAGGGATTTTTAAACAGGTCTAAGGACCCGCGGGGGAGAAAAATAAAACCCATCCATTTTCCAAACTTGTCCTATGTACGGTCGTGGGGATGCTGAAGAAAAAAAAATAATAGCATTAAAATATTATAATATTACACTGTAATACAACATTTACATAATATTTGTCAAACTTGGCATGTTAAATTAAGATATTAATGTGTAATGCAATATTTTTTAACACATTCATTTATATTCCTATTGTTTTATTCTGCTGTCTAAAGAATGGATAGAAATTAGTCACAATTAATTGTAGGAACATTTTAAAAGACACTATTAAACAAAACATATATATATATTAAAAAAAATTTGCATTAATTTTTAAAAATTAATTTTAATTGAATTAAAATTGTTTTTATGTTGCAACCCTATGCTAAATATACACACACTTACAGTAATAATAAAATTAATACGCTTTCAGCCTTAAACAATAAATATTTTTTAAGCCTTCACACAATATTTAGGTTCTTTATAATCTGTAAGGCCAATAATTTCATTTTGGAAAGTGTTGTCTTTATTATATCATGCTAAATGTTTATATATGTTTAAATATATAAAATTCTATAGCTGTCTTTATATTCCACCAGGAGGGAACAGTTAATGAAAACATATTTGTGAAAGGACCCCTCAAAAGGGGGGCATCAAATTTGCAGATCCTTGACATCAATAAGTTAAAAAAAAATTTAATTCTCTATGGGAACTTAAAAATGGGATTTTTTTTCTGATCATGCACTAATATGAGTCTAATTTCTTCTCAGTTATCCCTAAGGTGACTAAGCATCTGCTGTCCAATCCGGTTTTCACCTGTATCATTCTCGCTGCCTGTATGGAAATCGCTGTGGTGGCTGGATTTGCTGCCTTCCTAGGGAAATATCTCGAACAGCAGTTCAACCTCTCAACGTCCTCCGCTAATCAGCTCCTAGGTGGACACATTTTTTATTTATTTTTGAAACTGCACAAAAACAATCAACTCATAAAATGCCGTTTCATATGAAATCAATGCAAGTAACTGAAAGCTGCCTATCAAATCTGTGTGTTTTCAGGTATGACAGCAATTCCCTGTGCTTGTCTGGGTATTTTCCTGGGTGGGCTCCTGGTGAAGAAGATGAATCTGTCTGCATTAGGGGCTATTCGTCTGGCTATGCTAGTCAATATCATCTCTACGGCCTGCTACGTCTCCTTCCTCTTCCTTGGCTGTGATACGGGCCCGGTCGCTGGAGTTACCGTTGCCTATGGCAACGAGTGAGTAGAGTGCTTCACCATAAAAGCCTCACACAAATATTTAATGATCCACAACAATTGGCAATAAATACAGACACTTAAGGCCCCAACTGTGAGCCCAGAGCTGAAGTCATACGCCCTTGGAGTTCTCTTCCTGTTGCTCCGGCTGCTGGGTAAGATATTTGCATAACAAGTAACACCTACAGTATCTCTGCAGGATCATTTTACAGTTTGTTTAGTTATTTTAAGCATGTGCCTTTATAATGGTATGATTTGGTTGATTATAATTAGCTTATATAACTTATATATACACTACCATTTACCTTTTTTTAATTATTTTTGAGTCGGTAAGATTCTTAAATGATTTTGAAAGAAGTCTCTTAGACTGCCAGCTATAAATAGATTTTTTTTTGCATATCCATGTTGTATCCAGAATTCTGTGTTTTTCTGTCAATATGGGGTGCTGTGTGTACATTAATGAGGAAAAAAAATAAACTTAAATGATTTTAGCAAATGGCTGCAATATAACAAAGAGTGAAAAATTTAAGGGGGTCTGAATACTTTCCGTACCCACTGTATAAGCCGATTTCTGCACATTCCCACTGCCTGGGAGAAATGGGCACTCTTTTAGCGTATCCAGAGTGTTTGAACCAAACAGAGCCAAATGAATCTGACTGTTACTGTAGTCAGGACGTGTATATGCTGGATATATGATATGTAGAGATGAAACGCATCCATTATATTAGGGGACGTGCTAGGTTGCAGTTCCAAAACTGAACAATTAATCTTCCATCAGTCAAAACTAGCCCCAGCTTACAGATATGAGCACCTTTTTAGGTTTAATTTTGGATGGTCTTTTTAGCTTTCTTTTTTTTTTTTTAAGAAATGTAACGAATATTAGCATATAAGTTCTATGAATATTAGCTAATATGTTTACTTGAATATTGTGAGGCTATGGAAATTTCTGTCTATTTTATGGAGGGTCTTAGAAAGCTTGATGTTATTTCTTAATATCTCCTCTGTACAGCCATTAGACTACTAAAAACATAGATACAAGTGCAGAGTTCACACACTTCATGTAACCTATTAATCAACCTAAATACATAATAGTGAACAATTTAGGCCCATGTCTGTGAAAACGTATATAGCTTGAATAGACTAAAGGTTCATTAGTTTCATGAGGCCTCGTCATTTGTCACCTGCAGTGGTCCTGAACAACATCTAAACTAAAGCAACATGCAGCATTAATCAGTAGTTGTTATCAAGCAGAGGACACTGAAGGACGGAAGGATGGATTTATTTCAATGCATGCAGTTATTGCACGTTGATGCATCAGAGCAGGCGCATGGGAATTTTAAGAGAGAAATTGTTTTGGTAAAGGTAGACATTTCCTTTCTAATACACCAGCATCTTCTTAAAGTGGTGTTTTATAATGGTATTACGGCGCCGTGCATACTTTTTTTCTTCCAATCTGTCATCAACATGTTCGCTTGGAAGACCAAATGCTAGGATTAATACAGTTTTACAACATTAAAGTTGTAAAACAAGATTCTTTTTTCTTTAAAGTTACAATACATAAAGGAAATAAACATAAGGAATTGATGTATGAACTACTAAAATATCATTCGGAGTTACACAAGTCATTTTTGTTTAAAGTATTATTTCGTTTCAAACATTTTTGTATGACATTGGTTTCATATACTTATTAATTATTTTCTATGCTTTTTCTAAAAAAAAAAATACAAAAATGTAAAAAAAATAAATAAAAAAAAACAGGAAGGTGGTAGATCCATGGTAATGTAATTAAGCTAAATGCTCTTTATAGAGGAAAATGATTTGTTTCTGCTGCTTTTCAAAGACTTGGTTTACTTGATGCAAGTACACTGAAGAGACCCACATAAGGCAAAACACCAAGCACATTATCTCCCTTCGTGTAAATAGCTTCCCAAGCACATTATTTTAATGCACTGCAATATACGCCGAAATGCTTGATTGCTTGAATGTTGAGGCCGGTGTCAATACAAATGGGATGATATAAGAATGTCATTGTTTATATAATCATTCTCTCTCTATAGATAATTCATTGCCGTAAAAGTGCCAAAGTGATGCCATTTAAGTGTTCGGAGTTCTCTCTCTCTTTTTCATAATGCTGGAATTGTATATGACCGCGAGATGCATTATTGTATTGTACGTAGACATGGTGTGGTATCTTAAGCAGCCATTACACCTTGTACATAGTAACATTTAAGTCTATTCCCTCCAGAACGTAGAACATAGCGATGCTTTAGGCTTTTACAGGTGATGTTACAAGTCTTTTGACGAAATATATATTATTGTTAAATGCAGATGGAGATTATGTTATGCTTACAGAGGAATGTTGTGGTATATTTTTCTACCCATATCTGTATTATGACGCTTCTGTGTAATGACCATAAAAGGTGTACGAGTTAAAAAAATAAATAAAAAATACATGAACAACTATCTGCACTAAAACTTTGTCCTTGCATTTTTATTATGAAGCTCAAACATTTTCTCTGTTGATCAAGCAAAGGTCTCTGCACATAAAGCATATCACAGAACAGGATTTAGTAAATTAATGAAACTGAATTTCAAACTGGCTGTCTACAGATTGTTGAATACGCCTCACAACATGTTTAGATGTATTTTGCACTTTGGCAAATAAGACTGTTTCAGCATTTTTTTAAACCCCAACGTCAGTAACAGACTTCTTTGCTAATATCATACCACACAAATGTGCTGAATAAATGCAGCATCAGTAGGTTGTTCACATTTACACAGCTGAATGTGTTAGCCTCTTGATAATAAATAAATAGTACAGAATGGATTGAAAATATTAAAGCAACTGTAGTGGGGAAGTCGTGGCCTAATGGTTAGAGAGTCGGACTCGTAACCCAAAGGTTGTGGGTTCGAGTCTCGTACCGGCAAGGATTGTAGGTGGGGGGAGTGAATGTATAGCACTCTCTCCCACCTTCAATACCACGACTGAGGTGCCCTTGAGGAAGGCACCGAACCCCCAACGGCGCAGCATAAATAAAAAGCATAAAAAGCCCACTGCTCCGGGTGCTCCTCACTGCTGTGTGTGTGCACTTTGGATGGGTAAATGCAGAGCACTAATTCC
>NW_015650219.1:1178829-1183029 GCF_001515625.1 Sinocyclocheilus rhinocerous | reverse complement strand
TCGGGGTGTGTTTTCACTGCTGTGTGTGTGCACTAAGGATGGGTTAAATGCAGAGCACTAATTCCTAGTATGGGTAACCATACTTGGCCACGCCACGTCACGTCAGTTTTTTTTTTTACCTTGAAAAATTAAGTTTCAAAACCATACTGTGAAGGTACATTGACTTCTAATAAGGAGAACAGCTTCTGTATCTTTCTCACGCTCCCCCTCAAACGTCTGTTCCGAGAATATGTAAGATTGGTGAGCAGGTACGATATTCTGTGAAAAGGGCAGATTGCTTTACAGCGGCAACAAATGCATGTGGACAGAATTCCACTTCAGTGTAGGGGGCTCCAAAAATACAACTATATACATTTGTTTTAAACCTGATTTCCCTTATGAAAATTAACCATGGTTTTGCTACAAGAACCATTTTTTTTTTGGTTTTTGTAGTTAAACCATAGTAACCACAAAATGAACTATGTTTTTACCATAGCATTTGCAGTAAAACCACGGTAACTACAAAATTAACCGTGGTTTTACTACAAGAATCATTGTTTAACTATGTTTTTGAAGTAACACCATAAAATTAACCGTGGTTTTACTACAATATCTGCAGTAAAACCATAGTAACTACAAAATTAACCACGCTGTGTTTTCTAGTAAACTGAACACAAAATTAAATAGGCCTATGGGTGTGCTGACACTGTTATACCTTGGGAGAAATAATTAAGCAAGATTTTGTAAAGAAAACGTTTTTTTTTTTCTCCCAAAATTAAAATGTCTTGTCACTGGACTAGTATTTTGAAATGATTATTTTTAATAAAAAAAAAATAATAATAATATAGCGATGATAATTGTGCAACCAAATCTTGTCTGGCTGTTATGACATTCTTCATTGGACTTCATACTGACAACTGCTGGAATGGATGATCTGGCCTTCATCTGCCCACATGAGGTGACTCCATGTAGAATAAACAGCTTGCTTTAAGCCACTGATTTGAATTTGACTGAAGTCTTCATTTCATGTGAGTGAATATCATTTTAAACATCTTAAAAGTACTGTTCATTTCTTGTAAATACATTTTGTATTATGTTTAACACTTTTTAAATGAAAGGAACCTCATTTTTTAGCTTTATAAGTAATGTTTTTAAAATTAAGATTGTTAATCTGTGTAAGGATGTTCAGTATAGAACACAAACATCTGCTTTTGTTCATGTGTCATGTGGACATGTTTAAAAACATTTTAGGGGATGTTGGCCGTAAGATACTGTCTAATTAAAGGTGCACTAATAAGCCATGTTTATTTGCTGTGCGGACCAAACAAACAACATGTAGGTTTAGTGTACATTTGTATTTATTGATTTTCTAAAAGGACTGTTCATTTCTGTAGAGATTTTTTTTTAAATTACAGTGGAGCAACTTAGTGCTCTTTTTAAGTGTAAATTATTGATTGAAACCATTATTTTACCACTGCACTGCAGTACTTTATCTCCAATATTTTTTTGAAAAATTGAAGTTGAATTGAATCTTTTTATGTCAGAGGTAAACATTCTTACACATGCTACACTTTATATTCACTTTCAAATGATGTAACTGCTTTAATAAAGTCTGTATCCTAGAATAGTAACTTGTGCTGTTTTTTTATTTTGTAGAGATTCATTGCACAACTTTTGTTAAATGTAATGCAACCTACTTTAGTAAAACTGTGGTTACTACAGTTTTACTCTAGTACTATTACTGCAATATTATTATAGTAGTACTGTGGTATCAAAATCATGGTATATGCACCAAAAAACCATGGTTACTACAGTAATACCATGGTTAATTTTCTTAAGGGTTGTTTGCTCAGGCTGTATTCAGTTTTAAAACCTTTAAGGCTAGTTTTCACTGAAGTAGAGCAAATAAGGAATTTAAACACTTGAGTTTCTAACACCTTGCAGTTGTTTATTATATTTTCATTATGTGTTTTTACTAATAATACATTATGTGCTTGAGTATGGAAATGTGTTGCATTTATTTCAGTGTTCATGCAAATACATTAAATATTTCAATAGTGTAGCGATACATGAAGCACTGCTTACACCAGTGGCGTAGGGTCAGGGTATGCAGGTGCATATGGGCCCGGGCAGTTCAGGGGCCAGCCGAGCTGGGGGGGGGGACTTTTAATTGAAACGAGGGAACGAATAGAGCCCTTCCCGGCCCTTGTCCAACAGCTTATGAGAATTCTCGGCCGGAGTCCGACTGGATACCGTTAAAATGGTTCAGTTTTGGTTTTTAATGGAAAAGTGACGGCAAAATAGACTGCAAATAAAAGAGCTTCAACACCGCCATCGTCTGTATGCACATACAAATAATTAACTGCACTTGAAGCTTTCATAAAAGACGAACTGTGTTTATATGTGAAACTACGGAGGGGACGTCGGATGGCATCACGTGGGGACGCAATGACGTGTGTCATTAATCGAACTATGTACTATAACTATAACATGTAAAACGGGAACATGAAAGGAATATTCTAAAAGCAACTCATGTAAACACCAGAATCATAATATTGGCTTATTTAGAATAAGGTAAATAATTAGATTACTGATGTCCAACATAGTCAATGAGTTGAGCATTATGTTTGATCAATTTATTTTTCTTAAACCAACACGACTTGCCTAAAATAAACAGACATAAAACACGTCATGCATTTCACAGTATTAATTATAAAAGCAAATCACTTGCATTTTTTTTTTTAAATAACAGTGGAGGTAAGAGTATACATCATTCGGAACTGCAAAGGGTCTACTCGTATTTGTGTGCACTCACAATATCAACAAAACCTTGTGCTTTTGTAAAATAAGGAAAACAAACAGGATGCGCTTTCTGTCGTCTTGGTCTTGCGCAGGAGCACTTCACCGACATGATACATATATCTATAGAATGCTTTAAAATTACTATTTTAAAATGAAATCATTCAAGTCGAAAACAAAAACTCTTTCATTATGTAATCCGTAAAGATGCATTTCTCTCTAAAAGCACGTGAAATGAGGAGATGGCGAGTCAGGTTCTTAATTCATTTTTGCAACATTTACTGCGAAAACTTTCATTTATTAATAAATAATTCAAATATCCCCTCACTATTTTTTTTACTTTGTTTTTTGGGCCGCTGTGCCAAAAAAAATCAATAAGATTAACGTCATAATATTTTAAAAATAGTAAAAATTACGATAATAAAATCATGTTATATTGCGTGAAGTTAATGTGAAAATTCCACCTATAGGCCTACTCCTCCAAAAATAAAAAAAAATAAAAAAAAAAAAATAAGTCTGGCATCAGTCTATTTGTGTGCACTCACAATATCAACAAAACCTTGTGCTTTTGTAAAATAAGGAAAACAAACAGGATGCGCTTTCTGTCGTCTTGGTCTTGCGCAGGAGCACTTCACCGACATGATACATATATCTATAGAATGCTTTAAAATTACTATTTTAAAATGAAATCATTCAAGTCGAAAACAAAAACTCTTTCATTATGTAATCCGTAAAGATGCATTTCTCTCTAAAAGCACGTGAAATGAGGAGACGGCGAGTCAGGTTCTTAATTCATTTTTGCAACATTTACTCCGAAAACATTCGTTTATTAATAAATAATTCAAATATCCCCTCACTATTTTTTTTACTGTTTCTTGGGCCGCTGTGCCAAAAAAAAATCAATAAGATTAACGTCATAATATTTTAAAAATAGTAAAAATTACGATAATAAAATCATGTTATATTGCGTGAAGTTAATGTGAAAATTCCACCTATAGGCCTACTCCTCCAAAAATAAAAATAAATAAAAATAAGTCTGGCATCAGTCAAGTCAAGTCAAGTCACCTTTATTTATATAGCGCTTTTAACAATACAGATTGTGTCAAAGCAACTGAACAGCATTAATTAGGAAAATAGTGTGTCAATAATGCAAAATGACAATAGTAAACACTGATTTTCCAGTTAAAGACAGTTCATCATTGAATCAGTGATGTCTTCATTCAGCTCAGTTCAGTTTAAATAGTATATTTGCAATCAAGTCAACGATATCGCCGGAAATGAAGTGTCCCCAACTAAGCAAGCCAGAGGCGACAGCGGCAAGGAACCAAAACTCCATCGGTGACAGAATGGAGAAAAAACCTTGGGAGAAACCAGGCTCAGTCGGGGGGCCAGTTCTCCTCTGACCAGACAAAACCAGCAGTT
>NW_015650219.1:1175972-1178561 GCF_001515625.1 Sinocyclocheilus rhinocerous | reverse complement strand
CAACATTGACTCAGAAAACATTAGTTTATTAACAAATAATTCAAATATCCCCTCACTATTTTTTTTACTTTGTTTTTTGGGCCGCTGTGCCAAAAAAAATCAATAAGATTAACGTCATAATATTTTAAAAATAGTAAAAATTACGATAATAAAATCATGTTATATTGCGTGAAGTTAATGTGAAAATTCCACCTATAGGCCTACTCCTCCAAAAATAAAAATAAATAAATAAATAAAAATAAGTCTGGCATCAGTCATTTTGACTTTTTTTTAAAACTCATGTCATGAGACATTCGTTTGTATAAAATTGTTCTGATTTTTTTCAACATGCATTCAAATATTCATGTTTATTTCGTGCTGCAAATATTAAAGAGGAAAATATCATTGATTCATATGCAGCTAGAACTGAAACGAATTCTCACTACAAATTTAAGAGCGTAAAAAGACGTTTATTGTTTGTATTTTAACATAAAATTGACAGAAGGCTGAGACTTTGTAGTAACAAAGCTGCGATTGAGTGGCTTCCGTGCTACAAATAATGAATGGACTTGAAAACTTTAAACATCATTTCCAAGCATTAGCCAATACCGTAAATAAAACAGCTTGTGTATAGTCACGATTCATGTAGGGATATGCCGGTATCAAATTTTCATGTTGCGATTAATTGCTAATGCTTTTATCACGGTACAATCACGATATTGAACTTTAGTTTTTAAAAAAAGTGCTGTCATTATACAGTATAACAGGTTTAATAACTTTTTTCTTATAACAAAAATAACTGAACATTTAAATGCAATAAAGCAATAGAGAAAAATGTATAAAGTTAAAAGTTTTACACAGATTAAAGTGCAAAAGAACTATAAAGACCAATAGGTATCACTTTACAATAAGACCTAATTAGTTAACCTTAGTTAATGCATTAACATTAACAATGAGCAATAGCTACATTTGCTACAGAAGTTATTAATCCTTGTTTAAAAAATACAAGTCTTAGTTCAGGTTAGCTCATTAAATAACACAGTTGCAACTTTAGATTTTAACAAGGTGTTATTAAATATTGTAATTACCTAAGATTAATGAATGATCAGAAGAATTTTTCATTGGCAGTTTATGTTAACTAATGAATTAACTAATGTTAACTAATGAAGCCCTAATGTAAAGTGTGACCGAACAATAAAGAATCAAAACACTTTCAAACAATATCTAGGGCATGTTGTAGCCTATTAAGTCTAAATATTTAAGTATTTGGCACTGTGATGAACATCATAGCAAATACACAAATCTGAATGACTGCTTAAATCATTTAAACACGATTCAGAAACAGAAAGTAGTGCAGCTGCTTTGTTTACAGGGTTTCCGGGGTAACGGCTGCATTTAAATGAATTATTATTATTATTATTATTATTATTTCTGCAGTTTAGCGCCATCTGCTGTCAGAGAGTGAAAGTGCGCTTTCATCCAGAGCGTCTCTCACATGTTCCGCCATGTGCTTCTCGTCCGCACTTGTTTACATCAGAGTGCGCACGCGTCTTTCACGCAGCATACAGAAGACCTCATTAGTTAACGCATTAACATTCACAATGAGCAATAGCTACATTTGCTACAGAAGTTATTAATCTTTGTTAAAAAAAAATACAAGTCTTAGTTAATGTTAGCTCATTAAATAACACAGCTGCAACTTTAGATTTTAACGTGTTAATAAATATTGTAATTACCTAAGATTAAAATAAATAGCCTATTAAGTCTAAATATTTAAGTATTTGGCGCTGTGATGAACATCATAGCAAATACACAAATCTGAATGGCTGTTTAAATCCTTTAAACACGATTCAGAAACAGAAAGTAGTGCAGTTGCTTTGTTTACAGGGTTTCCGGGGTAACGGCTGCATTTAAATGAATTATTATTTCTGCAGGCTGAACTGCTGTCAGAGAGTGAAAGTGCGCTTTCATCCAGAGCGTCTCTCACATGTTCCGCCATGTGCTTCTTGTCCGTGCTTGTTTACATCTGAGAGCGCACGCGTCTTTCACGCAGCATACAGCGCTGTTGTGCATTTTGACCAGTTTATGGGAAAAGTATTCTTAAAATGCATTCAAAATTCTGGATTTGTTATATATAATTTTATTCACAATCTTTAGAAGTGCCCAGGATAACAATACCGTGCATATTCATTACCGTGATATATCACATTACCGAATACCGGCACAAGTCTAGATTCACGTAACGTTATTCATTTCAGAAAAATCAACATTAGGCTAGGCCACTGGCTTACACAGAAGTTACTTTCAAACCAAGCATTTTTTCAGCTGGTAGATGTGACATTCAGAAATGTGCAAGATATGCTTAGGGGACTTTTGTCCTCACCCAAAACTCTTGATCACATAGATTCCTATTGAAAAGACTGGATTTCACCCACTGATTAAATGGGACCACACTTTTACAGTGAATAAAACAAAGCATTTAAAAATAATAATTTACATTGAGTTGCAAGACTATTAAATGTTTTTGGTAAATTCTTTCATATGAAAGTTCATCTTTATTATTAGTGTTTACAAAAACAAGTTGTGCATTTCGAAGAAAAAAAAAAAAAA
>NW_015650219.1:1171880-1175692 GCF_001515625.1 Sinocyclocheilus rhinocerous | reverse complement strand
AAAGAAAAAAAAAAGGTTTACCCACTAGGAAAATAACCAAATACCTATATAAATACTCCAAAGTGTGCTTGTGTGTGAGCGCACACACTCACACACACACACACACACACACGTGTAAGTGCTAGGTGAAAAGTCCATTCAAGTTCAGTCATGAAGCTCAGTACTTTGCCTCGTTATGGACTCTTTATGACTGAGCTTTGTGTTTGGAGATTGAGGAGTAGGTGTCAGTAGTACAATGGGGCCATAAGTAGCTGTAGCTCTTTGAAAGTGCTGCCATGACGACCAACCTGCTCCGCCCTGTTCTTCACTACATTACTGAGGTTCTTCAGCTGCTTATAGCATGCTTTACATTTCTGATGCCTGAAAAAAAAAAAAAATTTAAAAATTAAAAAAAAAAAAAAAAAAAGTACAACAGTCCAATACAAAACACATTCTAGTCACATGACAAAAAAAACAAAACAACAACTGCTTAAACTGCAGGGACCTACTCTAATAATTTACCATTTAGCAGCTAATGGCTCATTAAAAGGCTAAATTAAACTAACATTTTGCTTTAATTAAACTTATTTGGTTACATTGTTAGCCATGGGCAGAATATGTTTGGCTAAACTGAGGATCATCAGTAGATCAGCCAGCACAGCGAACACAGAATAAGTAATGAATAAAGAATAAAGTAATAAGGAATGTAAAGAAATCAATGATATGCATAACTAACAGAGACTCAAGCTAAAAATCACAGTATGAGTGTTTGTTATGTACTAACCTCTCCTCTCGAGTAATGTCTACTCCTACAGACGGAGGAGCAGTCAGCGTGTCTGAGATTAAAGGCCAAAAACGCTTCAGAATCAGCTTTAAAGATATACAACCAGTCTGTACATAACTGTAGAAAGACAAGGAAAATGTGTTACTTGATCGCAGTGTCTGTACATGACTTTGATAGATGGCCATCTCAAAACCAGGTAAACTTGCTCGCTGTTTAAATCCATAAATGTACTGTCACCCAAGCAATCAAAAAAAGATTAAGCAACCGATCTGAAATGCTTTTTGTGAGCAGGATATTTATTAACAGCCAGTCAAGAGCTCCTCATGAGCTGCACAAGAGACATAACGCTCACTTGATTCTGATGTTAGCATGAAGCATAAATTTAAATAAAATACACCCAATATTTTACCCATGTGTGATGGAACAATTTCCATTTAATGTCTTAATAGAAAAAAGTAGCGCAATGTAGTTTAGTAAAATTATTGTAAATTACTGTAAAATAATAAGTGTATATGTAATATATATAGAAATACAATTTATAAATATAGGGTTCTAAAGGTGTTAAAACCCATCCCAGTCCATCAAAATACACTTCAGAGATGATTATTATATACATAGACAGGCCTGCCTCTCAGATGGGTTACATACATAGACAGCTCACCAAGTTTTTTGCAGCACAGTCAAGGTTATAACCATTAATAAGTCACCTTTCATATTTGCTCTGCAGCAATTCCTCAATCTGTGTTAAGATGGACGTACAGAGGTCCAATTTCCACAGTGATCTGAAAGAGAATCATTTCTGTTAGTATAACTTCTGTTAAAATGATGCTGGGACAGATGAAGTGAGTGATAATGCGTGTGGATGCTTACGGTTTGAGGTTGATTATGTTAAGGACGTCCACCACAATAGAAAGATCATTCATAGATACAGCTGAATCCAGGGAAGTCTGGGCAACATGCAGGGAAATGCAAACACTGGCTATTATTGAAAGCAGCAGTACACTAAAAAGCAATTACAGCATTTACTAGATTACATTAGAAATACATTTTCGATGTGCCACAGTAAATGTATCCATCAGCCAGTAACGGATCTCTCATTACGATCTGTCTGTCCCACAATTTATCAAAGCTCATCAGCTTGAGTGCCGTTGCACTTACCTTGACATCACCACTGGCCCAGACGGAGCGTACCGTGTCCAGGTTTTTATAACGACTGGTCAGCATTACGCACATGGTGTCATGCCCCTTCCTGATCTGTGCTAACGCCTCTTCATCTCCCATCACACTGGCTTTAGCGTTTCGTGCATGCTGTTAAAACAGTACTCAACAGAATCACTCAATTTTACATAACTGGTACAAAAGTGGTCAGTATAGTACCCTTTTAAAAAGGTAACAATATGTACAAGGTACTAACATGCACCCTTTAGGGGGTAAATAAGGCGCAAAGGAATAGCGCCCTGGTCTGGTGACAGCTGACTCTGGCTATAATAACAGAAAATGCACAGTTAACCTAGCATACTTTCTTTGTTCTTTAGTATTTTGTATGAGATGAATTGTTAGTGATGAAGTATTTTGCTATCTTTATCAACAAAGCCACTCATTGATCCATTTAGGGTTATGAACATTACCATAGAAATAGAGCCCGACCGATCTATCGTTTAGCCGATATTATCGGCCGATAGGAGCCTGTCGCCGATATATCGGTATCGGCAAATATGCCGCCGATATGAACATTGTTTTTACAGAACATATAACGCAGATTAAATGCTTCTGAATGGTGTAATTACTTAGTTTGTCCAGCAGAGCGCGCTGCATTCTTTGCTACTGGCGACCCAGGTCAGTAGAGATGCGCGGTTGAGCTCAAACTTCACCCGAGTCCGCAGTTTCAAATTATCCGCCCGCCACCCACCCGCACCTATATTTGATCGTCACATTACAATGATTCTAATTCTTAGTTTTGCATGATGATATGAATGGATGTTTCGTTTTAACAGCAGATTCATTGACGTTAGAGACTAGAGCTGATCTGCGCATCACGGCACGCGTCTGTGGCGCATTAAAGCCTGTGTTACGGCCACCTGAGCCGATCGCAGCCACTCAATGCTGGTGTTTACCGGCCGCACCGCGGCCCAGAACTCATGCTTATCACATCGGTCACAACACGTTGCGCGGCGCGACAAAATACAATAGAATTTTCACGTCCGGTATAGAATAGAACCCATTATAATCAGTGATGTTGTCTACACTGGATGCAGTAAACTGATGCCTCGTTCTATTTATGACGTGCTGACAGAAGTTCAAATGATTTTCAACGGTCGCTTTGTCACGTCCTGTTGCGGCGCAGACACCGTGTCAGCATAGTTTGTCAGTACACAGTCAGGTAGCAGATTTGCCTCGTTCTATTTATGACGTGCTGACACAAAGTTCAAATGATTTTCAACGGTCGCTTTGTCACGTCCTGTTGCGGCGCAGACACCGTGTCAGCATAGTTTGTCAGTACACAGTCAGTAACGTAGCAGATTGAAAAGTTAGTATCTTTCTGCAGTCCAATAGACGGCAGTGCGGTGGTGGCTTGAGTCTGTTGAATGGTAATTTAACACTACGTTGTCACCTAGTTGGAGACTCAATGCTCAGTAAATAAACAACAATGTCACAGTCTTTTACTTTCACAATGAGCTTATATTCGTTTGCTACATTAGTAGGGCCCTATTATTAAGCTGTGCTTCCTGCATAAACCTGCCCCTGTTGGTTTGGCAGTAGCCTGCTTGGCAACACAGTTGCCTCGTTTAATTTCTTAATTCAAGTTATATATATTTTGTTCTGTTTGTGTTAAAGTTATTTATAATAAGTGAAGTTTACTGTTACCAAGTGCTGCACGATAAATCGCATGCGATATTTAAATGCGCATCTTGTCAGAAAGCCGGTTCTGTAATCAGCGGTAAATCTCCATCACGTGCGTGCTTTCACATGGAGCAGCATTAACTACACAGAGCCGTTGTTCACTGACGAGCTGCGCAAAACCACGTTCATATTCGCGCGATTTTTTGCG
>NW_015650219.1:1145945-1171782 GCF_001515625.1 Sinocyclocheilus rhinocerous | reverse complement strand
AAAAAAAACAACGTTCACATTCGTGCGATTTTTTGCGCAGCTCGTCAGTGAACAACGGCTCTGTGTAGTAAATGCTGCTCAATGTGAAAGCACGCACGTGATGGAGATTTACCGCTGATTACAGAACCGGCTTTGACAAGATGCGCATTAAATAATCGCATGCGATTTATCGTGCACTGATGTCAGACTCATTTTGAATAATAAAGTTTGTTAAATACCCTGCCTCCATTACATAAGCCTATGTTTGTAACATCATTATAAGTGTTTGATCACCACATTTGAGTTATCATTGCAAAAAATGTATATGTTTATATATTCTGTTTATGTAGACTATATACTGTATTCTATATACAGTAAGTCAAAAGTTTGGACACACGAATGGGAAGTGTCCAAACTTTTGACTATACTATAATATAGCCTACACAAAAAATATCGGCTGATATATCAGTCTTTTTTTACTCCCTAATATTGGTATCGGCCCCCAAAAAACCCATATCGGCCAGGCTCTACATAGAAACAGAAAATTATCAAAAGGTCGTGAACAGCTCCAGCAGCTCCAAGAATCTCTATCTAATAATTACAGCAATTCAGACATGACACGAATGCAGCATAATACAAAAGTGAATCATCTTAAGGGAACAATAGTGCTAGACAGTAATGTTAAACATCCATTGAACTCACAGAAAGGAAGTCCCCTGCATTGAGGCCAATTGGCTCGTTGCGTGTTGAGAGGATGATTCCTGTAGAAGGTTTAGGTTTGGTGGTTGTAACCACAGGACGAGAGGGAGAGGTCACTGATGTGGTCACCACTGCTACTGGATGGGGAGCAGCAGCAATCACTGTTGGTTCCACTCTTTGAACTGGAGTAGAGGAGGTAATGGGACCTTTCAACTGTCCTGCCTGAAAATACACAAACAATCATCATAAATCACAGCCTACACTTAGGACTTACTTTATCAAGAGACATTTAAGAAATGGAAAACCTACCCTGTCTATTACTGGAGTTACAATCTTAACTGCTGGGCCAGGTTTCTCAAGTACACTCTCTGAGAAAGAGTGCTCTAGGGGAGCTGCGAAAGGTTCTGTTCTTTTAGGTGGAGTACGTGCTGCATGGAAAAGGATGGAAAGACCCAGAAACAAAAGCAAATGAGATTATATACCGTGGCACATGTGAAGCAGCATGTGTGAAAATTGTCTAACCTAATTTTGTGCAAGTAAAACTCACAGATGGCACTGCGCGGCTGAAAGATCTCTTTATAATCTTCTGGGTTGGTGATTTCTGCACTGCTCTCCTTGTCTTCTTTCTCATCCTCACTGCTGGGACTTCTCCTCTCTCCTTCTGGACTCCGGCGATCGGCCTCTGAACTCTGCTTCATCCTACACGAAGCACAGAAGATCAGCATCCTTAAATGCATTTGAAAATATCAGACAAACCTACTCAAAAGCTGTTTTTTGCACTGTTATGACATGTTAAGATAGAGATACACAATTTAAAAGTTTGGGGTCGGTAAGCTTTTTTTTTTTTAATGATTTTGAAAGAAGTCTCATGCGTACAATAGCTGCATTTATTTGTAAATGTCTTTCCAGGATTCTTTGAATAAAAAGGTTTAAAAGAACAGTATTTGTGAAACTGACTTTTGTAACAACATAAAAGCCTTTACTGGTCACTGATTAATTTAATGCATCCTTGAAAAATAATAATAATAAAAACACCACACATCATTTAGATTTAAGCTTTTATCCAAAGCAACAGCATTTAAGCTAAATATTTAAATTCATGCATTCCCTGGGAACCTCTTGGTTAACTCCATGCCCCGTTTAAGCTACAATCAGCGTAAAAAAAACACCATGCTGACGTTCTTTTCCAGAAGGGACATTCTAAGGTCTACATGAGTGTATGCAACGTTCATCCATAAGACAAAGACGAAGAGAATCTCACTCCTGTCCAGTGCAAGATGTAGTGGGTCGTTCGTAATTCCGCCGTAGTGTTGATCCCAGAGCAGATGTGGGAGCTGGGATCGGCTTGTCCTGAATCAGCCCTTGGATCACAGATCCTGACTTCTTCACTCGGTTGAGATCAACGACGTACCAGCTCACATTATTTTGACTGTAGGACACCGCAATCTATTCAAGAGACAGATGACAGACACTGTTAAAACGCCTTTTAACACTTTCCTCCAGAAGAGTTTCCCAGAAAGCGTTTCTGGTCAGATGGCCCCTGTACACGTCTTCAGAGATCAGAGTGGAAATGGTCACCACAGGACCTCTCCCACCAAACAGGTTCATTTAATCATCCCAGAAAGCAAGAAGAATGCTAGTTCACAAATTAGTACAGCTCCCACTCACGTCTGTATGTAAAAAGAAAAAAAATGTATATAAAAAAATAAAATTTAAAAATTTAAAAAAAAAAGTACAAACCATTTGGTTGTTGCTGATGGCCAGGTCAGACACTTTGCCCCAGCCTACATGGACTACATCAAAGCAGCGGTCAGGCTCCCAGCCATACACTCGTAGTGTGTTCTCAGAGCCGCTGTACAAGCAGCTACCATCAGGATTAAACAATATACTCCTGCAAAAAGGGAAAAAGGCAGGATTAAACAATATACTCCTGAAGGGGGAAAAAAAAAAAAAAAAAAAAAAAAAAAAAAAAAAAAAAAAAAAAAAAAAAAAAAAAAAAAAAAAAAAAAAAAGCACAAGGGGCAAAAAAAAAAAAAAAAAAAAAAAAAAAAAAAAAAAACAAAGGCAGAGAATTCAGCTCGGGGTCAGAGAAAAACAAACATATCCAGACTGGAAAGCATATAAATCACCTCACAACTCCCGTCTCGCACTCTGACGAGCCAATCATGTTGAATTTCTCCAGGTCCCACAGCTTAACAGTCCTGCAGCAAATACACAAAATACATAAAGAGGGTGCCAGAATAAAGCTGGGCAAAAGCAGCACTTAACAGGTTTAATTTAAGCCACATTATTTATAGACAGACAAACACAACCTCATACACACACAAAAACACTCAGTACCGATCTGCACTCCCAGAGGCGAGCAGGTACTCATTGGGGTGGAATTGCACAACATTGACTGCTGATGTGTGTGATGTGAATTCAGTGATCATCTTGCCTGCTATCAGATCCCACAGCTAGATGGGGAGCAGAATGAGTGTACACATTAAAAACAATTCCTTCTCCATTCAACAAGGCAAGATAAGGTCCAAAATTAAGATGTTCAGCATAGGTCTCACCTTTACTGTGCTGTCATCACTGGCTGAAGCAAGCCATTTCCCATCAGGACTGAAGGCTAGACACCGCACAGCCTGAGTGTGACCCTGCCAAGAGACACATTCATATTAACCGCATAAACAAGGCCATCATCACATTCATTAAGAGCTTGTGCATGTGTACCAGATAAATGAGACACTTTCTAAACAAGTGCTTTAAATGGCACACTTTAATGGTTTTGCATTGAAAGCCTTTTAAACAAAAAACAAAACAAAAAAAAGAAAATCCAGTTTTAAAGAGAAAGCGCATAAACCAAAGGCTGAATCTTGCAACACAAGACAAAACACACCATTACACAAAATAGCAGAGTAAGATAGATTGAGAGCACCTCACTAATCCACAGATTAATCATGTGCTCAGACACAACCGATTGTTAAGGGTGATTAGCCTGGCTTCTGATTTTACAGACACACACACACAAATCCAACATCAGTCTTGTACTTGCCTTATACCTGAACACACATCCTTTCCTTCTCACATCCCACAACTAGACAAAAAAAAAAATTTTTTTTAAAGAATTAAACTTTGAAGAAATACACAAATCTCAGTAAAACGTAGTAAATGAGTAAGAATCAAATTCTTTAATTACTCAGAGCACAACTTTTTATACAACTTTCAAGTCAAATGCATTTAACATGCCTTAATATTGCTATCCACAGAGCCAGACGCCAGGTATTCTCCCATGGGGTGAAAGTCCAGACTGCAGACACTGGCCTTGTGCCCCATCAAAGTGCGCAGAACTTAAACAAAGAAATTAATTAGGCTGTGGATAAACATACTTTGAACAATTTGTCCATTTCAGAAAGTGTTTCTGGTCAGATGGCCCCTGTGCATGTCTTCATGGATCAGAGTGGAAGGATCACTACGGGACCTCTCCCACCAAACAGGTTCATTTAATCATCCCAGAAAGTGAGAGGAATGCCATTTCACTGCATTGGTTTTTCTTAATCATCCATCTCTACATCAAATATTGGCCTGGTGCCCCATTAGTGTGCAGAACATCAATTCAAAAGCAAGCAGACACATTTTTGCCCATGACTTACCAATTATCATTGACTGGGTGAATCTCAAAGGGTGTCAAGAAAGTTGTGCATCATATTTCACCCTATAACCCTAAAGATGCAATTTTACCATAAATAAAATGAAGTCTATATTTAGGACCATTAGAATATTTTACATTACTGAATTATTATATTTTTTTCTCAGTATGGTAATGAGTTGTTTTTTTAATGGTCTTCAAAATATAATTTCTAAATTCATACCCACTTTGAATTTAAAAAGTGCCTTTCCTAACAATTTGACGCAAGTACACAGTAGTTCATGACATCCAATATAAAGTGGTACCCTTCTCTTGATTTTGGAGATCAACTTTCTCTCCACATTTTCTTTAGCTTTGATACAAGATTTTCAAGAGAATCGCCCCGTTTCTTAATTTAGATTTTATGTTAACCAAAATGCAAAAGCTGCAGCACAAACCGCATACTTTTAGCAGCCTCCAAATCCCAAAGCCGGAGAGAGCCAGACTGAGAACCAGCCACCACACGCTCTTCAGAACTGTTGAACTGGATACACTCCACAGGGCTGGTGTGGCCCGTCAGACTCTACAGAACAGACATACACTGCATCAAATAGCTGCGAGACACTTATTTCTCAAAACAAATAACAGAGAGGGTTTTACCATAATGCAGTTTGGTTTGCTGACAGCCCAGATATTGACTCTGCAGTCCTCGCCGCCAGTGGCCAGCAGGCGACCAGATGCCTTCCCCAACACCAGTGAAGACACATTGCTGGAATGAGCCACAATCTCCTCTGAACAACACATGACAAAATAAAAGCCAGTCACATTTACCACAACTTCAGAGATCTTGACTATTTAAAACATTCTGCTGTCTCATGACCAGGAACTTTATACTCACGCAGTTTCCATGATGTTATAATGGTGTTGGTGAGAGCCATTGTGATGATCGTGTGATTGAGTCAACTCACTCTGCTCATGTCACCAACACATAAATGTTAGGGATGTGATGGTTTTACATTACATTCTCGGTCCATCTCTTAAAATGAAAGAGTTCAAAGACAGACGAAAAGCAGAGTAAATATGCTGAGCATAATGATCACTCTGAACTTCAGGAGACACCTCTATGCCAAAAAGTGTCCCTTTTCAATCACTTCTGGACATATCACATTCTGCTATTAGTTAATGAATGAATACATCTTAAAGCTTAGATTATAGTTGTATTATGAACAATTGCCTGTGTCTATAAAGAACAATGTGTGAGGGGCAAAATCTAAGATAACAAAACTGATACATAGGCCTACAGCCTATTTTTTTTTAAGCTGCAACATGAGACTTCATCCTCGACCTTTCATGACTGGCTTTTAAAGTACAGGTCTAATATGGGTGACATTTGATACAGATACAAGACACAAAAAGTTGTCTTTTTAAACCATTTCATGAACTTGCTTAACTTTTTATTGGAAGTAAAACAACTTTTTACAAAATCCCAACTTTTCTCTTGAAAACATCTCAAAACACATTTAATGAATGGCTATGTTCTTCTTAATTTCATCTGAATATCTACATTTCTGTCATTTAGTCAGTCAAAAGTCTTAAAGTTAATTGATGTAATGTAATAAAAGTAATAATGTAATAAAGTAGGGATGAGTCACGATTTTCAAATATTCGATTAGTTCAGGGGTGGCGAACTCCGGTCCTAGAGAGCCGCAGCCCTGCAGAGTTCAGCTCCAACCCTAATTAAAACTCACCTGCCTGTAGCTTTCTAGTAACCCTTCAGACCTTGATTAGCTTGTTCAGGTGTGTTTGATTAGAGTTGAAGCAAAACTCTGCAGGGCTGCGGCTCTCCAGGACCGACGTTCGCCACCCTTGGATTAGTTGATTTAATTATAGAATATCGAATAGGTTATGCGATTATTGTCTTAAATGTCCCCATGTTTTCCGTACTGATGCGGTGGTGACGCGTTCATGTCAGCAGCGGGTGGCGCTGCCAATAACGCACCTAAAAGCCGTCAAAGACAAGAGAAGAACACATTGTCTCACGTGCACACTGTAGACTTGCAAGGCATAAAAAAAGACTTGCGTAGCATCTAACGGTTACAGTAACTTGGGACTATGTCAAATAAAAGCTCTGTGCGGACCACAAACACCCCCGACATGGTTAGAGGTGTGGCTGAATCTGTATTCAGAAAGGCGCGGAAGACAAATAACACATTCTACGGAGCCACTAAAGGGACATGGTTAGCCGCTTGCTAACGGTAGCCTGTTACATTACAGTACATAAAATTTCACTTACCACAAAAACAGAGTAAGGCGAGATGACTGATAGGATGATGGCGAATGATTTGCAGATCCTGAGCACCACTGACAAACATCTAATCTTGTAAAATGTGTGGTAAGTACTGCAGAGTGCTGCTCCATATGTGTGATTGCGAATCTCGAAAGTGAAAGTAAAAAAACAAGCATGCGTTCATAAGCGATTTCAATGCCCCGTATATTAATAACGACTCCCTGATGCCCGTAGTTTATATACATTTATATTTTTAGTCATAATTAGTGTTGCTATTATGACAATTATAATATCGGCAACTAACCATTAGTACATTCTTATGCCTGTATGCAAGTCACAGAATAAATTTACATTTCAGACGAATCTTTTTCACTTGGTTTCTGCTTCGTTACTGGTTATTCAGTTACTACATTTTAAATTATAAACCAGATTAGCAAGGGGTGGCTTTGTTCCAGGTAACGTTAGGGGGCCAGGGGGTCATGTTACTTACCCCAATAGTAAACGCACATTGTTCTCTAGAGCTCATATAACACCAATTAAAGCAGTTATTCGATGTAAAATCATGTTTATCATGAGAAAACGCTCAAAGTCAAGGCGTTTATGGACAAAGAGCAGCCAGGTAACGCCATTTCAAACTGATCTTTCACGTGTGGCTGAAACCCAACCTTATTAGTCTAAAAAACATTTATGCACACGCACGCACACACACTACCGGTACATAAAGTCCGAAACTGGTGCTAGATTAAATAAATCATCGAGGCATATCCAGCTGAAGTCACTTTGCCACGCGAGCATTCGTCACAGCTAACGTTAGCAGTTGTATGTGAAAATGAACAATTTGTAAGCAATCAATATTTTCCCATCCTATCCTTATTTCTTTCTAACTCCATTAAAGGCCTTACTGACAAGCCATACTGATACACATAGTAACGTTAACAGGTTAACGTTAGAGACTTAAACTTGTTGTCGGATAACTTTCCGCTAGCTTCATAAGGTGGCTAACCAACTCATCTGAACTGTAAACAAATATCCTGCATTTACTTGATTGTCTTATCTGCTGTGTGATGCGGTTAAAGTCCAGGGACCGTTGGCGTACATTTATGAGATTAAAATTGACGATAACACACTCGACCGATAAACATCGACCCACTTTACACACTTAAATGTCGCTGTTGTTTCTGATTGTGTTGCTAACCAAGTTAGCGGTAGCTTAGCAACAGTTCTCCTTACCTTCCTTGTGTTGGTGACGGTCAGTCTGGGTTAAATGGGGACTCCCATGACTGCAGTCTGTCGATAGACAGATCAGATCAGCACTAATCAGAAAAAGATTAGTTTAGGACGAGAAAAGATCCGAGTGCGCGCATTTCAGCGTGCGCATGCGCATTGGATACATGTCTTGGTCTCAATCCTGGTTCTGCAGCAGCCTTTATTTAACACAGGGGTGCCAAACTCAGTTCCTGGAGGGCCGCAGCCCTGAAGAGTTTATTTGCAACTCTGGTTCTGCTGCAGCCTTTATTTAACACAGGGGTGCCAAACTCAGTTCCTGGAGGGCCGCAGCCCTGAAGAGTTTATTTGCAACTCTGCTCAAACACACATACCATGTAGTTTTCAAATAAGCCTGAAGGACTTGATTAGTTGGATCAGGTGCATTTAATTAGGGTTGCATTTAAACTTTGCAGGGCTGTGGCCCTCCAGGAACTGAGTTTGATATCCCCGATTTAAAGGGGTCATATGATGTTGCTAAAAAGAACATTATTTTGTGTATTTGGTGTAATGAAATGTGTTTATGCGGGTTAAGGGGGAAAAAAAACATTATTTTCCACATACTGTACATTATTGTTTCTCCTCTATGCCCCGCCTTTCTGAAACGCGTCTTGGAAGGCCAAACAAAGTAGTTTCGCTTTCACAACGAAACACAGCGCTTTCACGACATGGCGGCGGCGGCGGCAACAACGACAACAATACTACAGCGAGAATAAAAGTTACGCCTTCTTTCTTTGCGTGAACATTTGGGCGGCGTTTTGCAAATCTTCCCACATAGTGACGTAGGTATGTGGGGGTGTGTTAGAACGAGCCGTTTTAGGTAGGCGTGGTTGACTCTTAACTTTTATAAAGAATATCTCTTTGGATTTGAGACTTTAGTCTTTACAACTTTACAGGTCTTCTTTATGCACCAAGAGCTTGTACCACTCCAAAGAGAAAGGAAAAATTGAAATCGCATCATATGACCCCTTTAACACATCTGGGCCCGTATTCACATAACATCTTAAGGCTAAAAGTAGCTCATAAGGATTTAGGAAAAAATCTTAAAAATAATGGGCGTGACAGATCTAAATTTAGGACTCCTACATTTTTGCTTTAAGAGTATTTCACAAAGCGTTTTAGCACTAAAACTAGCTCCTAAATCTGTGAAACGTTAGGAGTAGTGAAGAGGACTCCTAAGTCACTAAGACCAAACCACAAACTGTCCTAAAATGGCAGATGTTTTAGAAACATTTAATGATAATGTGATTTTAAAAAGGTATCGCCTTTGGTTTTGGAGGTTATCCCAACTTCAAATTTTCCTTTGATTATATCCTTGTTTTCATTAACCAATTGGGCAAGAAGTAACAGCTGTTCTGAGTCCAGCTGAGTCCAGTTTGGTTTTCTTTTTTGTTTGCATGTCTTACTATCAGCCATTAGGACTCCTTCATTTTTGCTTTAAGAGTATTTCACAAAGCGTTTTAGCACTAAAACTAGCTCCTAAATCTGTGAAACGTTAGGAGTAGTGAAGAGGACTCCTAAGTCACTAAGACCAAACCACAAACTGTCCTAAAATGGCATTTGCTAGCAATCTGCCTCGGAACGTAAATGTTTTAGAAACATTTAATGATAATGTGATTTTAAAAAGGTATCGCCTTTGGTTTTGGAGGTTATCCCAACTTCAAATTTTCCTTTGATTATATCCTTGTTTTCATTAACCAATTGGGCAAGAAGTAACAGCTGTTCTGAGTCCAGCTGAGTCCAGTTTGGTTTTCTTTTTTGTTTGCATGTCTTACTATCAGCCATGATTATTCTACTCTGTTAATTAAAAGACTGTTTATATGCATATTCACTATTTTTTTTACAAGAAGCATACAGGCTGACAATTAGATAACATACATATATATATTATATTGTTTAATTAGTATCCCTTAGCCTGCATTTTAAAATCTTTATTTGAATGTGGCAATTAAAATTTTTATTTTTAAATCTTTATATGAATATGGCAACATAATATCCCGCTCTACAATACTTCTATGAATGAATCTCTGACAGAGACTATCAGCCAATCACTGTGTGCATAGTTAGTAAGTATGCTGACATCATCCATAGCAACGAGGTCAACCCCACCCTTACTCTTAGCTTAAGACTTCTCTCTATTCCTTAGTAAAAGTTTGTCTCAGCAGCTTTGTGAATAGGTTTTAAAAGAAATCTCTTAGCTAAAAACTTTTAGTGCTATTTAGGAGAACTCTTAGTGGTAAGATACAATGTTTTGTGAATACGGGCCCCGATTTATTCCAAGTCACTTAGCTGAGATTCCAGCCTGAAGTTCAGACAAGGGAAACATCCCAATTGTACAGCACCTGGGGCTATCAGAATGAATTAAAAGCAACTTCTTGCCTAATTCTTGGGGCCCCTCAACAATAATCATCTAATATATTTCAGGTCTTTAAATACACTACTAAAAAGCTCATGGGTTGAATCAAGTGTGTTTGACATCTAAAGCATGTTGTGTTGGGACAGTCTCCAGGAACAGGGTTGGGAACACTGCCCGAATAATCCATTCCACTGTCCTATGCTCATCCAGGACTGGGTCCGAATGAGCCAGGAACTGAGGAATGATTATATCAATTTAAAAGAAAATTCACAGCAACTCATTTTATAATAGTTTATTTATAATCATTGGGTCTCCATAAATTTCAGCTGAAGTAACTTATTTTTACCAGGTTTTCAAGACGCAGTTTTGCTAATTTTTTTTAGTCCATTGAAATGTTAAATCAATTATCATTCAATTATTGGTCAATTATAATTTTTTATCCTTATCTACTTTGTGTTCCCTCAAGGCAGCACCAGGCTGCACCTGTAGCTTCACCAGAACACAACATGTCAAAGATAATTACCTTTGATACAGAATCAGCACGATTCCCCCGATACAGAACAAAAAAAACTGTATTTTCTGAAAGGCCAAAGATGGAATTCTAAAAGTGCTGTGAAACGTCATGTGGTTGGTGAAGCTCATGCAGCCTCGGGTCTAAATTTCTGAGGGCAAAGGGCCATGTAGCTGCACCTGCTGAAAAGTACTCATTAGCAACTGAAACTAATGATATGAAAGCTCACTATAGTAAGCAAATGCATTTTGTGTGAGTTTAACTCACTTGTGGAGCCCCACTCAGAGGCACACCTGAGCTAGAGATTTTAAGATGGACAAAGTAAGAAAAAGGAACCAAAAGGGCTGAAAAGGACGGAGCAGCTGATGACACGTGAGAGAAAGTCAAAGGCACTTTACAGTGCTCATCTATTGTCTGGACTAACCTGTCATATCAAATATCTCAGAATAATTTAGATTGCATGTTCTATGTAACTGTACAATAAATGTAAAAAAAAAATAAACACAGACAAGTCTAGAATCTCTTCATCTGTCGTCTTTCCTGTCTCCTCTGTTTCTTTTCATTCTTCTCGTTCTCTTCAGGGGCTGCCTGTGATTCAGCAGAAAACCAGGGGCCCAGGAAGCTCACCCACAATAAATGCAAAGCCCTTGCAGGTGCCTGGTGTGAAGAGATAGCAAATAATACAGTTTCAGTAAAAATGTAATTGTGAAACCTCAAAGATATCACAATCAGAGCAATTACACAGTCTCACCAAGAGCCAGAAGTACCAGAAGTAGGATGACAGAGTGCTGAGGACCTGAACAATAGCAGTAAGAAGAATCGCATCCTTCAGGTGTCTGCATGTCAATATATATTTTAAAAAATCAGTTATGGTCATGAAGAGTATATCACTGTCTGAAAATACACATATAAATGGGAAAAAATTGTACAGATTAAACATCCCACTCACTCTGCCATGCCCTGTTCCATATTAAGGTCAATCCCTCCATCCAGCAAGCTACCATCTTCAGCAAATGCAGGTTTGGCCATTGCTGACATAGATCTGTAGCCGCCAATGTAGACCGCCACTGCGAACAGGAGAAAGAACTGGTACAAAGGAGACAAAGAGAGAAGTGAATTAGGCTACATTTACAAAAAAATTGGAAACCGCCAAAAGTTTATCATCTCACTGTTGACCAAAAACCCCATATACAGGGGTCTAAGAGGTAGAGAAATGGACATTACTGTCTATATCACAGTTTTTCAAACTGGGGTCCGCAAGGGAGTGCTAGAGGGGCCATAAAAAAGTTTAGAGAAAAGCAGTTTCAAAAGTGTAAAAATAAATAAATACACAAAAACAAGATTCAAATAAACAAATAAGATCAAAATTAAATAATACTCCTTGTAGTCCTGTTTTACAGTGAGTAGGAAAAACCTTAATAGTATAACATAATACAAAGTAAATATTAATTTTTTCAGTACAAATTGAGTCTTTATACATAAAAATATACCTTTATATATAATATATGCCATTTAAATTTTAGAATGGGGCCCCTCATATAAGGATTATTTCGGGGGTCCATGGCATCTAAAAGATTGAAAACCCATGGTTTATTTGCCACGAGCAGATATGCGTGCAACATTTGCAAGATTTGCTCATACACACCACTGAATGCAAAAGCACAAAGTATGCATATGCTAAATGATTATGCTCTTATTCACATCATACTCTGACTTACCCATGTCCAAAATGTAGATGAGTTATAAAAGAGCAAGAGATCGACCACTGCATAAATAGCCTGAAAAGAAACCAATAAATCCATCAAAATATGTCTTTAAATGTTAACCATTAGCATGTACAGAGACACACTGAAACTCAGATGCATGCCTTACGTTTGCTCCCAGGATGATTCTAATATAGAACTTCAGAGTATCCTGGTTTTCCTCATGGATTTGTTTTTTGCCTTTGGTTCCAACTTTTCCTTTCGGCTAACGAGAGACATATTACTTAACAAGACCGCACTGACACACAGAAAATCACAATCTCGCCAGTCAGAATATACAGTTATCGCATGGATACATTTAAAGACACAGTTATTAATCAGGTTTCTGTTTTAATAGCTAGTCAGGCTTGTCTCATACCGCCATCTCCCCTGAGTTTTCCTTCTCGTGCGACTATTTCACCTGATAACTCCTTTCTCTTTAGGCATCTAAAAAACTAACGGATCTGATTTTTTTTTATTTGTAAAGAATGATCTTCAAAACCAAACAACTACCAAATAATACCTAAGCAAAATAACACATCAGTGCTCGCGAGCACGTTTCCGGCGCTTAGAAAATGCGTCACAGAAAAAAAAACCGGATTTGACGGCACCTCGTGCTACCTTAATGTACGTACAGGACTACTGCAGTGCAAAGACAAATTTAAAGCTTTTCATTTTGAATAAACCTGTCTGTACAATATTCAACATTTAGATTTTTGATAGCAATAAAAATAACAGTAAATCATAGCAACCGAAGCAATTTTACACTATTAGACCGTAAAAGGGTTTTTAGTTTTCCTCCTCCAAAACAACCTAACAGATACCAAAAGTATTTTAGGGTACAACAGAACTAAAGGCGATGGTGAAGGGTGAAGAAGAAGAAGAAGAAAATATTTTATTTCTCCTAAACAACACAGAACTACCATGAACACTTTCCTAAACACTTGTTTGTCACTATTTATTGCATAATTGTCCTGATCCAAGAGGCCATTTACCAGAGGTCTAAAGGTTGTTTTGGGGGTAAGTTGATGTAATGTGTAGCTTAAAACAGTTTTTAAAATCTTGCAGAATTAATTAGAATTCCTGAAATGATTGCATATATCTTAACAAAAAATACTTCATATGATATAATTAAATCAACAGTTTTTCAAGTCACTGCCCTTTTTTGTAAGTAAAAGGGTTTTTGAGGTAAAAAAAAAAAAAAAAGGACATAACATCTCGCCATGATAAGCCAAAAACCAAGAGCAAAGTCTAAAAACAATTTGTTGTGAACAATGTGCAAAGTGTGGCTATATTGACTGCACCAGTCACAGTTGAGTAGTGTTCAGTTGCCGTGTTCTTTTGTGAAATATGCTTACTCTGCAAATTTTTGTCAGTTCATTTATTTTAAGAATACCTAATGCTGAAAACTTAACAGTGGCTTAATCCCAGCTTGATTGAGGTTGTGCCTCACCTTAGTAGGTACAGACAACGGTGAGTCATGGTGCATACAATTGGAAAGATACCAATTAAACATAATGTCATTTCAGTACTATGAAAATTCAATTCATTTTAAGCTCTTTTGTGCGTTTCATGCATACATCTCATGTGATCATAAAGCCTTGCTTTATCCACCACCTGATAAAACACTAAAATAAGTCAAACACACATTTAGTGTTTACTTCATATATTATAAGAAAGACTGAAAATACAATTTAATTTTAGTCACCAGAATATTTTGCCAGAAACAGAAATGTAACAAAAAAATTGTTAATGCTGCACAAACTTGGATAATGTCATAGTGCATGTTTACATATGATGTCATAGTGCATGTTTACATAATGAACTTTCAGGAACAAATTTATCAAGGGTTCACCTCTGGTGGCTGTATCATTACCTCGTCGCCCATATTGTTGATTATAGCTTGCCTTTTTACCTATATCGTCAGTGTTTCCCGACTCCAGTTCAACAAAGTTTAAAAAGTTCAGCAGAGTTTAAAGGAGGAGTTTTGTGTGCATGCGTATCAGTTCTCTGTCTGCATTAAATAGCAGGTTTGAGACGGGCCGTCCAGCAGATCAGTAACCATGTTGCCCGCACTTGTTCTGTTGTGTCTGGGAGCCTTTCTTCTGTACTTGCAGTTTAGAATTCGAAGACCCAAAAACTTCCCCCCTGGACCCACTCCTGTTCCATTTTTTGGAAATTTGCTTCAACTGGACCGCACAAACCCGTTAAAGGACTTTGACAAGGTAAGCACATCAGTCTCAAACACATTGGAGACTGCTGCATTAACAATACATTATTACTGGTAGGAAACTCACACTGAAATAATTGAATGGGTTGCTGGAAACAAGTGATGAAAGGAAATCAGACTCTGTCCATACAGTATAACAGCAAAAACATGCTGTTGTGAGTCTGTGGTCTTCAACATGAATGTTTTTTGCAGTTTGCTCAGCGCTATGGGTCAATCTACGGGCTGTTCATTGGTAGCCAGCCAGCAGTGGTGTTGACAGGTCAGAAGATGATCAGGGAGGCACTGATCACAAAAGCGGTAGAATTTGCTGGCAGATCAGACAACATGATGGTCAGTCATGTAACACAAAGCAAAGGTAATGCAGTATAAACAAGATGCAGCCAGCATACTACTCATATAACACAGACAATTGCACTCAGCAGAGAATATGATAAAAAAATGTTGATTGAAGCTCTCCCTGCTGGGTTTAAAGGCTTCCTAGCTGATTACTATGTTTGTTTAGGGGTGATCATGGCAGATTATGGAGAAAGTTGGAGGGAGCATCGACGCTTTGCTCTGTCCACACTGAGGAACTTTGGCCTTGGAAAGAGAAGTATGGAGCAGAGGATTCTAGAGGAGGTCAAATATATCTGCTCACATTTGAAGGAATCTGCTGGTATATACGTTCGCCTCATCTGTGACACTTCTAATATTTATATTAACATAGTTCATTTATGCAATCACACGTTCAGTGTCTAATCTTTGAATATAGCCATTTTTATGATCTTAAAATTGCCAGAAAATATTCAAATTCAAGAATGGAAAACATCTCTTTTACCTCTACATCCCTACCAGGAAAGTCAATTGACCCTGAACATCTGTACCACCAAGCTGCTTCAAACATCATTGCCTCAATCATTTTTGGGTCACGTTTCAATCATCAGGATGAATATTTCCAGACATTGATCATAAGCATCGAAAAACTTACTAAGATTGTCATTGGACAATGGGCAATGGTAAATACAATGAAAAGTAAAGACACTGTTTATTTACACTGAGTGCAAATAACCAGCCTTGTTGCTAAAGGCTATTTACACAAACAAAGATGCTTTTTATACTCTACTGCTGATAATACTTTTTTTGTTTACACTTACAGTATTGCTGCTACCAAAAATAAATAATATATAGTAGTTACTGTGATTTGTACACAAATGGATAGAATATTGACAGACTTTATAAGGATTTTATTTTGAATTGCAGCTCTACGAAATAGCCCCAGTGTTAAGGATTTTTCCACTGCCATTCTGCAAGGCTTTTCAGTATTATGGAGAAATTAAAAATCACATTCTTAAAGTTGTGGATGAGCACAAGAAGTCACGTGTTACTGGGGAGCCCAGAGACCTGATTGACTGTTACCTGGAGGAGATAGAGAAAGTAAGATATACTCATAAGTCTTTGTGTGGGTTGTGTATTTTTATTGAATTTATCAGCACAATATGAGTTTAATATTCTTTGATTTACAATGATTTGTTAGTGGATTGTTTTGTTTTCAGAGAGCAGATCAATGCACCACATTTGACGACTCACAGATGGCCACTTTGCTGTTTGACCTGTTTGCGGCTGGAACTGAAACAACCTCTAACACACTCCGCACTTTAACGCTCTATTTGATGACTCACACTCATATACAGGGTAAGGAATGTGGGTAAGATATGTCAACTCCCTTTATCTTTCTCCCTTTTTTTGAGAGTTTTTATACTAAAAACGTTTTTGCATGTCAGAGTAAATTATTTACATGGAAAAAGTTATCCAGGTCAAAATGAAAAACTCAGCAAATAAATGCCCTGCTTTTTATTTCCAGCTAATTTCTTAACAGGTGCAAATATTTGTTTGAACATAAAAATATTCAACAGCTAAGACATAAACTGAACAGGTTTTACAGTCATTTGACGAACAGAAATGTAATAATATGTCAACATTATTCCATTTCTGGAACAAAGAGGGGGTCAATATCAAAAGTAGCAGTCAGTATCCTGTGTGTGCACCAGCATTTTATCCTCATGGACTGCACCAGATTTGCCACTTCTTGCTGTGAGACCGTACTCCACCCTTCCACAAAGGCATTTGCACATTCCCGAACATTTCTGGAGGACACATGGTTACATGGGGTTTCACATGGCAATGACTATCAGCTGCCCTTCCTATCTCCCTGGAGCACTGTCTTAGGCCTCTTACATTACAGACATTGCAGATTATTGCTGTGGCCAAATCTGCAGTCCTCATGTCCAGGACTATGGCATGTTCACACAGGTGATCAGGAACATGGGCATCTTTCTTCGTTTTAGAAAGGTCTCTTTACTGGCTCAAGTTATTATAACTGTGATCTTAATTGCCTACCGCCTGTAAACTATCAGTGTCTTCTTAAGGACTGTCCCACAGGTGCATGTGAAGTAATTGTTTATGATTCACTGAACAAGAAAGAAAAACATTGTTTAAGCACTCTGATCTGAAATGCTTATTTGGATTTTATAAAATTATCTTTCAAATGCATTATCCTGAAAAAGGGACATTTCTTTCTTAATTTCTTTTTCTTTTCTTTTTTTGCTGAGTTTATATGATGGATGTTGATGATTTGCCATGTTTTTTTTTTATTGGGCTAAAGATTAGTTATGAATTATCTGATTATTTTAATTAATTTATTAAAATTGTCCTAAAATGATAGCTGTGGAGTAATGGTGAGTGTGATTTGACCAAGTATAACATGTTCCTGGATCAACATCCTTGTGATCCTGGAGTCTGTATTTTTGGACAGTAATGTTGATCCAGGAACAACAAAAGATGTTGATCCAGGAACATGTCTTACTTGTCTTACAAAATCACGGCGACCGTGGAGTAATATGTGTGTGTGTTTTAAATACAATTTTATGTTTCTAAAAATGAAAAAGCAAGATGTTTCCTGTCTGGGTTATGGATTTCTTTTTGGATTATGCATTAATGAATAATGTGCAGCAAAATAAGGTTCTGGAATGGGATAGTGCATTATTAATAAAATTATTTTATGTTCGTATTTTATTTTTGTGAATTATTCATAGCATTCATAGTCTTTCAATGTCTACTTGTGTCTATTAACATCTATTTATACATTTTCAGAACAATGTCAGCGGGAGATTGATGAAGTCCTTGGTGATCGTGAACATGTCACATTTGAGGACAGAAACGCCATGCCTTACATTCAAGCAGTGATTCATGAGGGTCAGCGTGTTGGTGACATTGTTCCTCTTAGTATGTTTCACACCGCTACAACCAACGCTCAGCTCCGGGGCTACAACGTCCCAAAGGTGACATTTACTATAATTACTGAATGGCAACAGCAGTTTCATCATATTACAGTTATAGAGTTACTATGGCACATATAAAAAATGACATGAAAGAGTAATTAAGAACAACTATCCATTATTTAATCAAATCAATCCATTACCAAACTATTATTGCAAGCCCTAAACAGCATCTTTACTGTAAACGGAAAGGGAGGATTGCTAATTTAAAACGTTTGCTCTTACAGGGGACAATTATCATCCCCTATCTGTCATCTGCTCTCAGAGAGGAAAGTCAGTGGAAGTTTCCCCATGAATTCAACCCTCAAAACTTCTTGAATGATAAGGGGGAATTTGTGAAGCCTGATGCATTCATGCCTTTCTCTGCAGGTATGTTATAAATGTTTTACTACACTGTGTAATGAGGTCTTTAATTGATTAAACACAGTGGATATTTATCAATAGCACTCATTTAGCCTAGTGCCATTGGTGGACGTCATTGAGCTGATTAATTTCACATATTACATAAACAAGAGTCAGTATGATTTTAACAATACAGTACATGAATAAAATCAGTAGACAGTGTATCTGTGGTAGAATGAGAACAAACAGTGTGTTGTATAATGTACATTTACTTTATTCTCTAGGATCTCGTGTGTGTTTAGGAGAAAATCTAGCTCGCATGGAGCTCTTCCTCATCCTGGTCACGGTGCTGCGGCGATTCTGTCTGGTCTGGCCGGAGGACGCAGGAGAACCGGACTTCAAACTTATATATGGTGGGACACAGTCAGTGAAACCTTACCGTCTGACTGTACAACTACGTACACCTGGGCAGACTTGTAAATCTGTTAACTGAACATACGTTGCCCTTCAGTGACAACATCCCCCAAAAGTGGGTTATGTCACACCTCACTTTTCAGCAAAAGTGAAACAATTACGACACGCAAGACATTAAATGTGTAAGTAAATTAAGTTGTATAAAATTACAACCAATAACACACTTGAAAACTCACAGAGAAAATTGTGAAAAATACCTTTGCCCTAATATGTTAAACTCAGTGTGGTTTTATTGTGTTTGCTTATTTACTCAACATCTACAGCAAAATAAGTTATAATTTTAACTGTTTAAAACCAACATACAAAATTACTGCCAAGAAATCTAATTACAGACTTTGCAGCTTTTGTGCCAACTAGCCCCAGTCTCTTATATGCATTAAATGTGTTAATGGTGAAACTTTGATTACAACAATTGGAAGCTTTATGGTATTGTTTATCTTTTAACAATTATTTACAACCATTCAGCAGAATTACTGTGCAATCATGAGACTTCCAGTGGTCGTGTTTTAATCATTTATTGTTATTTGTTTTTAATCCACTTAAATATATAATTAAAATTGAATACCACTTACATTGCAAGCTGCTATAAAGCTCAGTATTCATACTGAGTATGCTGTAGCCTATAGTTTAACAATAAAATAACTAAATGTAGTGACTATGAATTAACGTGAATTATATTGTAAAAACATAAACGAATAAAACAAAATATATCTCTTTAGTACAAAACATCCAAGGGCACGGTTCCTCTTCTTCTACACCGATGTGTTCTTCCAGCTGCTGTTAAACAAAGAAACATGAGTGAAAAGTTTGAAATTTGAGCCACACAGAAGCTTATATCTGAAGCTTATATTATGAACAGCCAATATTTTGTTTCTCTTTTCACGAGGGCAGAACCTGCAGTAAGATAAAGCCCAAACGATAGAGAAAGAGAGATACTGTTGCACCGCAGCGTAGCTTCCACAGTCACACAGACACGGAAACTTAAACACGGTGCAGTTCAACAAGAGAACTAAATAAAAGGTTTTCTACACTCGATACACTCTATAGAGATCAGTATACACATGCATGGCAAAAGTGACTCTTTGTCTAAACCGACAATAACATTTCTGTTACCTGACTATCCTCACACGTGTATCAACCACGTTCGAGTGACTGCTGACTTTACGCCTTTTCTTCTCCGTCTGCCTATGTGGATACGACCAAGTAGAAGTGGCATATACCGCCACCTACTGTACATTTGTGATAAAAGGTGTTACTGCCATTGTACTCTCCTCTGTTGGCCCCTCTATTACCAGCTCCATATCCAGCAGCACCACCTCGATCTAAAACAGATATCTAAAATTTCTGTTTCCTCTCTCTATATATACTCTACCACACGTATTATGTCCATATCCTCAATTAGGTTTTACACACAACAGGGAAATTACTTAAATCGGTCAATTTTCATTTCTCATGTCAATACGTCTAGATGCTGTTGTGGTTTAAACAGTTGCCATATCATTAATCAGATCATAATCTTAATGAATACAGATATACACAGACAAAACACACTAAAACAGCTTTTTTATTTCTTGGTTTATACTGATTATACTGATTCCAGTATCTTTGGTCAAACGGAGTGTTATATGCTCATTCATATAATCCTTCTTAGAGGATTTGCCAATCAGATAGGATTGTAAACCATTTATAACCATAGATCCAAATAATTAAGAACAGTATAAATTTGTTTCAATGTTGAGTGTATCAAGGGTAGGAACAAAATGAAGACTATAAATATATTTGTCCTCAGTACATCTCACCACGTATTCAATGAACAGATCCCTTAAGAGTAACCCATGATTTAAGGACAAAATAAGCATTTTAAACCATGTGATATCCACTAATACGGTTTAAAAATATATATATCTATAATTGGGATAACGTGATTTTGTTATGATCAACATGACTGTGAAAACCACCCCTAGTGTTCAATGAAAAATTGGTTTAAAAAGATTCAAGCAATTAAAAAACAAAAAGCATTTCAAAATTCCCATACATATGCAAACACACGTACACCCAACGGTCCCTGAGAAAATTACTGTGCAGCTTCATGTCACATTTCAACAGTTTCCTTAAAATCACACTTTCTTGAAGTCCATTCAAGACCACTTCTAAAAATCAGATCTAGTGCTTTAAGACAGGACACGTTCTGGAGGAAGTTCAATAAGGCATATTGGACAGGAAACTCTGTAGCATCTGGAGAGATGGACCAGGAGCCCACTGAGGAACCATGTGACCTGCACCCTGGAAGAGCAGAGTTGTATGCCATGCCTTAGTACATGTAAAAATGTCAAACTCATAATACACATACACACACTACTGTATGTCATACTGTATGTCATGTCACTGTATATCATGACAATAACAGTTTGAACTAACTACACCTTGGAAAAGAGCAAGACCGGCTGCATGGATGCCTGAAACGTACCTTGACTGTGAGGAAAGTGATGTTGCCAAATTGCTGGTAGAATCCAGCAATCTGGTTATCATAAATCCAGGGTTGGTATTGAGTGCTTGCCTTGAAGAAGAAGAGAAACTCAACATTAAACCTAGAAGGTGTTACAAATTCTGCAAAGCATCACGTCTCAGAGAACACAGAACTTACCTTCTGTCCAAGCTGCTCAACAAACCACTGGTCCCCAAGGAAATTACAAGCCATATCGGTATCTCCATTATAGACCAAAGCTCTCAGACCCAAAGCCAGCAGCTTCTCATAGACATCCTTCATAGTTTCGTAAATGGTGTGATACTGGCTTCCCACAACATCACTGGATAAAAAAGGAAGAACTCTGTATGCACACATGTGCTGCTCATGCATACACACACTGAAACTGTATGTGGGGATAGGGGTCAGTTTACCTGCAGATGTCCCATGGTGGTAGTACATCGGGAATGTGCAGCGCCTTCCTCACATCACCTCGATTAAGCCAGTTTATCTGAGCGGTACTATTGATGCATGGAGGCACTCCCTGAACATTTGGAGTACTTCCTACTAACTAAACAAACAAAAGAAAACACATTTCTCCTTTGTTTTATCTAGTTTATTAAAGTGGATTCTTGGAAGGCTGCATGATCAGATAGAACAAGACTCACCTTATTAGCTTCCCAATGCTTCCTGAAGTTTCTGAACAGATGCATCATGGCTCTCTGAGATGTGACACCACCAGCACAGTCAAGATACAGCGCATATGTATTCAACCCAGAGTTATAGACTATATTAAACGCATGCGATACCTGCAAAAGACAGAAGACTAGTCACACTTTAAATAACCATTGGCAAGGTTGTACAAGAGTTGCAGGCATGTGTGGATGCATTCACGTTACCACAACAGAGCAGGACTCTTTAGAATTGTTGTAGAAATTACAGACTCCATTTTGACAGCAGTTGTCATTCAGATCCTTCCACAGCCTACAAGCAAAATAATGTAAAAAAAAAAAATCAACATATTTATCAAAATATTTATTGTCAGTATTGCAATATAGATATACACGAGTGGCCACATATATAAGTAATTGATTAGCTTACTGTTCTCCAAACAGGCCATGATAGTTGCCAAAGTAGATTAGCGATTGGTCATTTAGTGCAAAGCTACTAATGCCATTTCCCACAGCAAAGCCCTGCAAAAGCAAACAAATAAATGATAAAAATGAAAAGAGATAGATAGATAGATAGATAGAAAGACAGATAGAAATTTCAACAGAAAACAAATTAAGTATAATTTGTCTTCAAATATTAGTAAACTACATAAATTACATTTTACAGACTTTATGCGTCAGAGAAACAAGTGTGCAGCCAACTTCAGAATTTTGTCTTTAAATTTCCGTTTTCTGAGCTCTATAGCATCTCTGTTGAAGAGTAATGAGCTGGTGAAGTGGATTTACTTATTGTAGATTTAACCAAAGTTATCATGTGCATTGTAATGTTCGAAGCTGATGTTATAATGTATGACAGTAGAAGACAACGGGCACAGCGCTAAAAAGGGGCCGAGCTACATAAGGTCTATACATTATATTTAATAATAAATTAAATAAAGCACATTAAACCTACCTTAAAGTTCACTTTAAAAGAGTAATGAGCTGGTGAAGTGGATTTACTTATTGTAGATTTAACCAAAGTTATCATGTGCATTGTAATGTTCGAAGCTGATGTTATAATGTATGACAGTAGAAGACAACGGGCACAGCGCTAAAAAGGGGCCGAGCTACATAAGGTCTATACATTATATTTAATAATAAATTACATTTTAAAAATGAAACAAGCACATTAAACCTACCTTAAAGTTCACTTTAAGCTGACCTCCAGTGGCAACTCTCAGACTGAGTGTGGGTGCGTAGATGCCTCCATAACTCTCACCAAAAATGAAAAACTCATTCTGGGTGAAATTTGGGAATTTGATGAAAAAGCTTTGCAAAGCCAGGTAGTTGTTATTTGCCACCTAAAGAAACACATTAAGGCGTTTCAAAGTCTGTCTTTATAGGCTATTAATATCTATGAATGTTTAGACACTTACCTCATCATCATCGGTTTGATATTTTTGGTCATCGGAGTAGGAATAACCCACTCCAGCAGGCGACTCAAGATAAAGAACATTGGCGATTTTATTCCAGCTGAATTCGTTCTCATAAAGTGTGGCTCCATTATCATTAACCTATGGACACACAGAACAAGCACAATGTTTACTGAGGCATTTATGGTTTTGTGTTGTGCGGAAAAACAATTAAGACCTCAACGAATTAAATTACATAAACGTTTTTCCCCTCTCTAAACTTTTCAGTTCTTTAGTTCTTAGCTCTTTAAGATTAAATCATGATAAGTATCAACATACATGAAAGGGGCCATTCTCTGACAGAAACCCATCCAAAGAGCTGCAGCCTGGCCCTCCGTTCAGCCACAGCACGACTGGGTCCTTGAGCGGGTCCCTCTGAGACGTCACAAACCTGTAACATATACACACTCTCTTAAATGCAATAATGAATACACAAAACAATTATGTGTTACTGAAGAGACTCAAACCATAGTACATTTACACCAGAGGAAAGTCTCTTTCCACAGTACTACTAGTACTCACAATAACAATTCAGTACCAAAAAAATAATAGTTTTATACATGAACAAAATGTAATACAATGCTTTTCTAGACAGGAACCATACAATGGCATCTATGAATATTGTAATATACCACTGTCCTAGCTTACATCACAGTACTTCAAACGACCATGATATCCCCAATATTATATATATATACATATATATATAAGCTTGAAATATAAAAAAAATAAAGCTTTTTAAAAACGCTTTTTGCATTTAAAACATCTTAGTTTTTCCTTTGGGCTTGAATGCGGAAACGCCATTCGCCTAAACATATCCTCATCACAAACAAAACATGCTGCATATTCTCATGCTGATAACTTTAAGACAAAAGACTAATAAAACTCACCAATAATGCAAAAACTTGCCAGAACTGGCCTTCAGATATCCTGACCACTGGCGGTAATTGGGTTTAAAAGACATGCCCGGCAGATCCAGCACCTCATCTGGATCATACATGCCGCTCGCCACAAGCACAGAGACGGACAGAAGACAGAAGAAGACACGCAGAGAAGACATTTCACAGTCTGATGGACATGGACCCGTACACAAGACTTGAAGACCCCTGCGACCCTGCGATTTGAGCTTCCCTTTCTCTGACTGTCATATGACTTTTACAGTCGTCAGGTGATGCTGACAAACTAGACTCCGCCCAAATTACCAGAATACCGGTCTCTCTAGCTGCGTCCGAAATCGCATACTTCCATACTATATAGTAGGTCCAATCAACGTTAAAACGCCGATGAAAGCGCGCGGTAAGAATTAAGTGAAACATTGCTGATGTTCGCGCAGTAGTGAGAGCTCTTTAAATTTTGGCGCTGTTGTGAAGACGCATGTCACGTGACAACATCAACATGGCGGATGTAGTACGTCCGAATTCCATTCATACTACTCGCATTCATACTATATAGAACGTACTTTTTTAACGGTCGAGTAGTACGTTCAAATTCAAATGTAGTACCTACTAAGCAGTATGCGATTTCGGACGCACCCTCTGTGTATAATTGTCACCTCTTGTTTTGTTATTCCTTCAGAAAATTAGGTAGAAAAAAATAGAAGAGCATGCAAATATAGGCTATGTATAAAATATAATTAGTTTTTTAAATAACTTGATATTTTATTTAACAAATGCTTGAGTGTAGAAAGAGCAGACAGACTAATATCTGACTCTCATTAACAAAACCTGATTTAAAAAGGTTTTATGAATAATAAATTAAACATGTTTTACTGGTATAATGTTCAACACACATTTTAAAATTCCACATATTTTGTGAACATTTGCTAAATTTTGAAGAATTGTTATAGAGTAATATTTACTGATGTACTCATAGCTTATGTGGTTCACCAAAACAGCACACTATATGAAAATGAAAATGGACAATGGAAATGGAAATGGAAAACAAACTGCTGTCCCACAACCAAAAACACATTTAAAAAGCATTTAAATATTCAAATCTTAGATGTTTACTAAGATCCTTCTATTATCTATTGAAACACACAATAATATATTAAATATCAGTAAGCTTAATATTTATTAAATCATCGTTTATTGGGTACTTTCAATTGGGAGGTGGCTGTCCCGAACACTAACCCCTAAATTTCAACTTATGAAAATGATATTGAAATTCTTTTTTTTAAGTATCTTTTTGATTTTTTTTTTAAGTGAAGTTAAAAAATGTATTTTATATTTTATTATTTTAGATTTGTATTATCCTTTTAAATTATGAAACTATGATGTAAAAAATGTGTCCTGTATTTTCATGTCACTACAGAAACAGTGTATGTTTTAGTCCATTGGCTGAGACTGATTTTAACTATACCCCTACATTTATCATCATGAAATATTTATGTGTCACTCTCTCTCAGCTACATGGTGAGTAGATAGGCTCCATCATTTCGA
>NW_015650219.1:1126660-1144656 GCF_001515625.1 Sinocyclocheilus rhinocerous | reverse complement strand
AATATGTATATTATTTATTTATTATGTTCATATTACTTATGTAATTTATGTATATATTGTCTATATAATAATTTATTTAGGCTATGTATATATTGTATGTATTCATTCTCTCCCTCTCTCTATTTATCCAATTGTGTATTATGTATTCATTCGAGTTTATTCATTGATTCATGTCTTTTGTTTGTCCTGTGTATTTTTATGCATTTATTTATAACAATAAATTACTTTATTTCGTTGCTCCAAATGAGCCTCTGTCATGGTGTTCACAGACATGACTTTTTATTCTGAGGTAAAATTTGCTAGCTAAATAGGTGATTGTACTTATCTTATTTGATAAATGATTTACAAGCTGTCGACGAAGGCGTGATCTGCGAGCAGCTGACCGACGCCTCCTCTGAGCTGTTGATCCAATCAACGTTAAAACGCCGATGAAAGCGCGCGGTAAGAATTAAGTGAAACATTGCTGATGTTCGCGCAGTAGTGAGAGCTCTTTAAATTTTGGCGCTGTTGTGAAGACGCATGTCACGTGACAACATCAACATGGCGGATGTAGTACGTCCGAATTCCATTCATACTACTCGCATTCATACTATATAGAACGTACTTTTTTAACGGTCGAGTAGTACGTTCAAATTCAAATGTAGTACCTACTAAGCAGTATGCGATTTCGGACGCACCCTCTGTGTATAATTGTCACCTCTTGTTTTGTTATTCCTTCAGAAAATTAGGTAGAAAAAAATAGAAGAGCATGCAAATATAGGCTATGTATAAAATATAATTAGTTTTTTAAATAACTTGATATTTTATTTAACAAATGCTTGAGTGTAGAAAGAGCAGACAGACTAATATCTGACTCTCATTAACAAAACCTGATTTAAAAAGGTTTTATGAATAATAAATTAAACATGTTTTACTGGTATAATGTTCAACACACATTTTAAAATTCCACATATTTTGTGAACATTTGCTAAATTTTGAAGAATTGTTATAGAGTAATATTTACTGATGTACTCATAGCTTAAAACAGTACCTTGATCGCAGATATGTGGTTCACCAAAACAGCACACTATATGAAAATGGACAATGGAAATGGAAATGGAAAACAAACTGCTGTCCCACAACCAAAAACACATTTAAAAAGCATTTAAATATTCAAATCTTAGATGTTTACTAAGATCCTTCTATTATCTATTGAAACACACAATAATATATTAAATATCAGTAAGCTTAATATTTATTAAATCATCGTTTATTGGGTACTTTCAATTGGGAGGTGGCTGTCCCGAACACTAACCCCTAAATTTCAACTTATGAAAATGATACTGAAATTCTTTTTTTTAAGTATCTTTTTGATTTTTTTTTTAAGTGAAGTTAAAAAATGTATTTTATATTTTATTATTTTAGATTTGTATTATCCTTTTAAATTATGAAACTATGATGTAAAAAATGTGTCCTGTATTTTCATGTCACTACAGAAACAGTGTATGTTTTAGTCCATTGGCTGAGACTGATTTTAACTACACCCCTACATTTATGATCAGGAATTATTCATGTGTCCCTCTCTCTCATAGCTACATGGTGAGTAAATAGGCCCCATCATTTTGAGATAAATGTGCTCAAAAGTCTGAAAAACTGTGTAACTCTAAGGAACGTCACTAACGGACACCTTTTTTTCTGCAATTAAGCACACTTTTTTGGGTGTTATGCCATAACATTTAGTTTTTATATCTGTTCAACTGTTCAGAACTGTGCTAGGCATGTGCTGATTAGCATCTTTGAGCTAGGCTCAATAGTATCTAAAATTATCACTACCGAAACGGTCACGAAAGAAACTTGTCATCATTGTTTCTGTAGTGACAAAAGGGAACACATAATCCTTTATTTTGGGGAAAATAAACAAAATTTTAGAACAGTTATGCAATTTTTTTGTATTTTAGTATGTTTTAGTAGTGTTTTGGTATGCGAGTTAAAATTCAGTAATGTGATGTGGTCGCTATCAAAACATTACTGTCTCTGCAGAAATATGCAGTCACGACCGAAACATGGGATGTTTTGTCTAAAATAATGTATATTGAATTATCAACTAAAATTTTATAGTGTATGGTTTTAATGTAGCCTATATTCAAATTAAAGAATCCTTAACTTTGAAATCATTATGATCAACTTTATGATCAACAAACGTTCATTTAAATTTGTAATTATTGATTTACCTCTGAACATTTTTTAATAAAATAGCAAACAAAAAAAACAAAAAATATATATATATATATATATTTTTTTTTTACAAGCTAGATGTAAACAATGTCTTAATATGTCAATATAACCCTTTGTATTAAATTATATATCAGTATATTTCGGTAGTGACAAATTTGGGGAGAGGATAAATATTCCAAAACTTTCTGAAAATGCAATATGAGAATTAACTTTGCAATTACTAGAAATGTGTACCTTGGATATTGTACAGTTTTACATACATACAAAATTTGTGGGGAAAAAAAACTAATTTTTTAAAGATGTTTCCAACTCTGACTTTGAACCAATTCTGTAGAATGGCCCATACGCATGATGTTTTCTCCATATGCGCCATATGTTTAAGGTTTATTGTTTTAAAGTAAAACCTGAAACCTCTAAGAAATGTCACTACAGTGGGTATAGAAAAGATTCACCCCCTTTAAAATAATCACATTTTGTTGCTTTGCAGCCTGAAATGAAGATGTATGATTTTTTTGTTTTATTCAGCTGTATTTACCAAGTGAAAGATATAACACCAATATGTCAGAAAAAAAAATCCATGAGTTGGAAAAAGGATCACCCCCATAGTGTCAGTATTTTGTTGAACCACCTTTTGCTTTAATTACAGCCTTTAGTCTGTTGGGACATGTCGCTACTAACTTTGCACATCTAGACTTTGCCCACTCTTCTTTGAAGAACTGCTCAAGTTCAGTTTAATTTAATGGTGAGCATTTGTGGACTGCAGTCTTCAAGTCATTTGTGGAGAATTTGTGATATTGTTGTCACATGCACACAATGACCACTCTTTGTCATAAATTCCTGCAGCTGCTTCAGAGTTGCTGTAGGCCTCTTGCCGCCTCTTTGACCAGTTTCCTCCGGCTCTTTCATCCAGTTTGGAGCGACGTCCTGATCCAGGGAGGGTCTGTGTTGTACCAAATACCTTCCACTTCTTAATAATACTCACTTTGCTTCTAGGCATTGAAGGAATTTTGTATCCATCTCCTGACTTGTGCCTGTCCACAACTTTATCCCGGAGATCTTTTGATGGGTTCCCATAGTTGATTGTTTGCTTCAGTTGCACTACCAAGGACTGAAATGCTCCAGGAAAGCTCTTTTCATGCTTAGCTACTCAAAATGACCACAGCTGATCACAGTTGAAAGTCAAATGGCTTTGTGTGCCATTGAAAAGGTGATTAGCCACACCTGATTGAGTTTACAAGACATTTTTAGGAAGGGGTGATCCTGTTTTTAAAAACAAAATGCTGACATATTGGTGTTATATCTTTCACTTGGATGTTATAAGTTGCACAGAGTAAATACAGCTGGATAAAACAGAAACTGTGTCCATCTTCATTTCAGGCTGCAAAGCAACAAAATATGATTATTTTAAAGGGGGGTGATTCTTTTCTATACCCACTGTATCTGTATTACGTTTCTTTTTCCTTTTTTGTTGAATGGTCCCCCCTTTCAAATTCCAATGCATTTCCAAATAAATCATCTATTAATAAGTGCAGTACAATTTTTGTCAACAGCAATGTGACCAGTTTCCTCCGGCTCTTTCATCCAGTTTGGAGCGACGTCCTGATCCAGGGAGGGTCTGTGTTGTACCAAATACCTTCCACTTCTTAATAATAGACTTTACTGTGCTACTAGGCATTGATAAAGCCTTTGAAATGTTTTTGTATTCATCTCCTGACTTGTGCCTATCCACAACTTTATCCCGGAGATCTTTTGATGGGTTCCCATAGTTGATTGTTTGCTTCAGTTGCACTACCAAGGACTGAAATGCTCCAGGAAAGCTCTTTTCATGCTTAGCTACTCAAAATGACCACAGCTGATCACAGTTGAAAGTCAAATGGCTTTGTGTGCCATTGAAAAGGTGATTAGCCACACCTGATTGAGTTTACAAGACATTTTTAGGAAGGGGTGATCCTGTTTTTAAAAACAAAATGCTGACATATTGGTGTTATATCTTTCACTTGGATGTTATAAGTTGCACAGAGTAAATACAGCTGGATAAAACAGAAACTGTGTCCATCTTCATTTCAGGCTGCAAAGCAACAAAATATGATTATTTTAAAGGGGGGTGATTCTTTTCTATACCCACTGTATCTGTATTACGTTTCTTTTTCCTTTTTTGTTGAATGGTCCCCCCTTTCAAATTCCAATGCATTTCCAAATAAATCATCTATTAATAAGTGCAGTACAATTTTTGTCAACAGCAATGTTTAACTTTTTTTTTTTTTTCAGTATAGTGTTGCATAGTCTAACAATATTTATAATTTAGAAATCCTAACTGACTAAGCATGATTGGTGAAGATGTTTAGACAAAAAAAAAAAATTTACAGTTTGTTAGTTGGAGGAGCTCTTTCCATCACAAAGTCATCTGTAAAAACACAATACATCTTATTGATCCTGAAGAAGTGTTGCAGAAGAGATTTGGACAAGCCCAGCATGCCCCTGCCCCAAATGACATGCGTGTGTCTTTAAATATACTAAATGTTACTACTTTAAACTGAGCATTCATTATGTAGCCAACCATTTACTTTGTGTATTAAAATATTTTTTGTACTTTTTAAGTTGGACACATGAGTGTTTAACTGCATCTTGCAGTTGGAGAACAAACAAAAAAAATCATAATAGAGCACAGAAGCAGTTTGTTGATATTTCATTGAACATCTCTTTAGTGATTGCACTGAAACAGCAATAATACATGATTGTGGAAAAGCAAACATGCATCTAGTGTTACTGATTAAAACCATGCGATCCATGAGGAATTTTCAAATGTACGCACAGTAAAGAACTGGAACATGTGGTACAAAAGGGGTCACCAGCATACCAATGTGACTTACACAATTAAACTGTTTGGTTTCAGTTGGTAAACTGAATGGTTCAAAGAAACGTACTAGAAAATTTTTCACTTTACCTTCAATACCCCCCCCCCACAAAAAAAACAAAACAAAATAAACACAAAATAATTAAGTTCATCATCTAGTCTTCGTTGTACTCGCCCAAGTATCAGTGAATTTATTAAATCAGAGATTATTGCACCCTTGGCCTAAGCAACAACTTCATGAAAAACACACTCAGAAAATGTAGCTAAAACAATAACAACAACACATTCAAATTAAAATAAAAACCATTCATCAAGAATTTTCTGAAATACAGTTTAAATAATTGTCACTTCTGGTTGAAAGTGGTATGTATACACACACAAACACACTATTAGTCTTCTCAGATCTTATGGAACTGTAGAATTACATGCTTGGAAGTGCAAGTCATCAAGAAAAAAAGTTTGCAATACGATTCTAAGGGTAAACATTATGAGCACTGACCATATTTGCAATGTCAAGTATATAAGGCCTCCATAAAATCAGTTTCTTAAAAAAATATATAAAAATAAAAAAAAGGGAATGGACAAACAAAAATGACATTTCAAAAGAAAGAGACTATATTTGGAAGATCTAACACTGGAAGATTTAACACAATGTCAATATCCATTCAGAAAATAGTGAAGTATAGTGTTCGTCACAGGGGTCCTCCATTCACAAACAGCCAGAGCACAGAGCTTGATGCTGCATGCAGGTGGGTGATCCACTACATCAAGAGGTACAAACTTATGTGGAACTGCTGCGCTTTACAATATGAGAAATTTGCAACAGTCTTCTGAAGACGTGATAGAGGTCAGTGGTAGACATGATTTGGACAGTCTTCATTCTCATGTTTTTAGTTTGTTTTACTCTATTGGTTCATATTCATGCCCAATATTCATGAAGTCACAACAACCCCTGCTATTGGCTGTTGGCATGATTGATGATATCTTGGTAGATGGCATTTGTGGTCGTCTGGCCAAAGATGAAAGCACCAATCGTAACCATAACAACCCCATAGGCCACGATTCCATTCCAACTATAGAGAAATAATTCGGTTATCAGTTTTATCACTGAATACACAAGTCTTTAGGCATTGCTGAATATTGTTTATAGGGATAGTTCACCAAACCAAACCCATAAGACTTTCATTCATCTTCGAAACACAAATACAGATATTTTTAATGCAACCAGAGAGATTTCTGTCCCTCCATTCAAAGTCCATTCCATCAAAACTGACACTTCAAAAGTTCTTTGTCATGTTATTAATGTTACAAAATGTTATTTGTATTAATTGAGCGGTTTAAACCAAGTCTTCTGAAAAGAGATGATCACTTTATGTGATAAACAGATTTCATTTAGGGTTTTGTTCACATTTAAACAATGATCAAAATTTATCGAGCAGAAGCTCAAAAATGAATCAAGTATGGAAGCATGTTTGAATTTCCATGTTTACCATATTTGATGTGCTCCATGTATGTTCTTTATATGTGGATGGTGTCTCTTCAGGAGACTTGGTTTCATATAGATTACCTTTTACAATGTCTTCTTACGAACTTTCTGAAGCATCAAAGTTTTGGTGAAATGGTCTTAAAGACCGAAATCTCTCAAGTTTCATTAAAAATCACTTCCTTTGTTTCAAACATGAACACAAATAGGGTGATTCATTAATGATTATTTTTGGGTGAACTTTCCCTTTAATGAGTAATGAAGTTTACCTGGCTGATCTGACATCATGCTCTGAAAGCTTTGCCTGAATCAAGCACAACCCTACAGACAAACATTACAAAAATAAATACAATCACTGTTTGGAAAAATATTGATGTGATACAAGCCAAAGTACAATCTGAGAACCTTTTAATTTTAATACCTGGAAAAACAAAAATGAAGCATGCAGCCAAACCACCAATTAGTGAAATGACTCGTCCTATATCAGGAATGAAGAGAGCAAGAATCAGTGTGAGACAAAACCAGACGAGTGTCTGCAGTATCCTTCGTCTCCGTTCCCTGGTCACATCTGTCTCCACCTCCTCTCCTTTAAAACGCAACCACAAACCTTCCAGCACTGCCCTGAAGCACAAACACAGCACAAAAATACACTTTTTTTTTAATGTGACTATAGATATCTAGCTTTCATACACATCTATAGACCACAAAAGCCTGTTACCTTCCACAGAAGTGCAGGATTGGATATGAGGTAACAACACAGATGATGATGAAGGCTCGAGCAATGGCCACCGCAACGTCATTAGATGGATATGACATCAACACATCCTGGCTTACGCTTGAGCCAAATGACAGGAAGCCACAAACACCTGTGGAGAAAAAAGCCCAAACGGAACACAACCAGTTCCTATTAGCATGGTTTGTTACCTGCCTGCTTTATCATTAGAATATTTCAGCAAATTCAAGCTCCCACACCTGTGCCTGTATACACAAAGAGGCAGATGATCATGCTGACTGTAACAACTGCCCACCAAGGCCGGATTTCAGGCTTCTTCATGCTGTTGAAAACAGGAACGCTGCTGACATGACACTGGGAAAACAAAAGTGAGGAGAATGATCGAGTTGCTAGATTTCAAAAGAAGAGAATTCAGACATGTCATTGGCTCAGAAAGATATTGCTCCTTTAAAGGGGTCATATGATGTTGCTAAAAAGAACATTATGGATTGGATATGAGGTAACAACACAGATGATGATGAAGGCTCGAGCAATGGCCACCGCAACGTCATTAGATGGATATGACATCAACACATCCTGGCTTACGCTTGAGCCAAATGACAGGAAGCCACAAACACCTGTGGAGAAAAAAGCCCAAACGGAACACAACCAGTTCCTATTAGCATGGTTTGTTACCTGCCTGCTTTATCATTAGAATATTTCAGCAAATTCAAGCTCCCACACCTGTGCCTGTATACACAAAGAGGCAGATGATCATGCTGACTGTAACAACTGCCCACCAAGGCCGGATTTCAGGCTTCTTCATGCTGTTGAAAACAGGAACGCTGCTGACATGACACTGAGAAAACAAAAGTGAGGAGAATGATCGAGTTGCTAGATTTTAAAAGAAGAGAATTCAGACATGTCATTGGCTCAGAAAGATATGCTCCTTTAAAGGGGTCATATGATGTTGCTAAAAAGAACATTATTTTGTGTATTTGGTGTAATGAAATGTGTTTATGCGGTTTAAAGTAAAAAAAACCACATTATTTTCCACATACTGTACATTATTGTTTCTCCTCTATGCCCCGCCTTTTTGAAACGCGTCGATTTTTACAAAGCTCATCGGTCTGAAAAAGCGAGGTGTGCTGTGATTGGCCAGCTATTCAGTGCGTTGTGATTGGCCGAATACCTCAAGCATGTGATGGAAATGTTGCTCCCCTTACCATACTGTGATGCCCTGTCCGGCCGGAGTGACGAGACAAAAACATTATAATCCATTATAAACGAGGCATTTGTTGCATCCAGTGGGGACATAATTACTGATTATAATGACTTATACTGTCTTTTTACGCGTTGCGTTGCATTGCGCCGCGTAAACATAAAACCCTGTCTGCATTTGTGATCGGAGAAATGACAAACAACAAGCGCTACTCTACACTGCTCAAAATTCGTGTTTGAATCATCAGTGGCAAATTCTTTAAATGAAAACGTACTTACGTGAGTCAGAACTGCCGGCATTTTAGTCTAACGTTACTCTTCCAGGATCAGTAAACAGTCCTCCATAAAATGTGCTGCACACATCTGAATATTTGGGTTGAAGTGTTCTGGAACAGTGTTGTAAATACAACTTAACCACTGATTTCTAGTCGTGTCCATTTTTGGAAGGCCAAACAAAGTAGTTTCGCTTTCACAATGAAAAACACAGCAGCCTTACACAGAGCCCCGGCTTAGTGTGCGCTGAGGCCGGGATAGAGTGAGCTGAGGTGGCGGGGTCGAGAACGGCGGTCCCGGCGAAGGAGCGGTGAAAACGGTGAAAGCATATCCGGTGATCCACAGCACTAAGTTGATGTATTTCCTCAGCGACCAGCACAGATCAGCTCTAGGCATGACGAAGTGGATATCGTCCTCTTTTGGAAGACCAAACAATGTAGTTTCGCTTTCACAACGAAGCACACAGCGTCTTCAGGACATGGCTGCAGCGTCAACCATACTACAGTGAGAATAAAAGTTACGTCTTCTTTCTTTGCGTGAACATTTGGTGGCGTTATGCAAATCTTCCCACATAGTGAGGTAGATATGTGGGGGCGTGTTAGAACGAGCCGTTTTAGGTAGGTGTGGCTGACTCTGAACTTTTATAAAGAATATCTCTTTGGATTTGAGACTTTAGTCTTTGCAACTTTACAGATCTTCTTTATGCACCAAGAGCTTGTAACACCCCAAAGAGAAAGGAAAAATTGAAATCGCATCATATGACCCCTTTAATGAATATTTTCATACAGCAAGGATGCATCAAATTGATCAAATGTGACATTACAGACATTTATAATGTTACAAAAGATTTCTATTTCACAGAAATGCTGTTCTTTTTAACTTTCTATTCATGAAAGAATCCTGACAAAAAAGTAACAATTCAACTTTGATAACAATAAGAAATATTTCTCGAGCACCAGATCAGCATATTAGAATGATTTCTGAATGATTTCATGTGACACTGAAGACTGGAGTAATGGCTTTTTAAAATTCAGCTCTGCCATCAAAGGAATAAATTATATTTGAAAATATATTTAAGTACAAAATGGTTATTTTACATTGTGAAAATATTTAATTATATTTGTTTTTACTTTATTTTTGTAAAATACAAATGCAGCCTTGGTGAGCAGAGAAAAAATTAAAAAAGGTCTCAAATGTACAAAAAACAAAAAAAATCTAAAAAATAAATAAATAAATTCTGAATAGTAAAGTTCACAAACCTGGAAACCAAAGCAGATTGTGGGCATGGCATTGAACACATCGGTCCAGGATGCAGGGCTGAAAGATAACAAACATCACATTATAGTAGTGATCACAACCTCTTCTGTAATTTGTAACTCAAATAACTATTTTTTATGTACTTCTGACCTGACTGGGATGATTCCTGGAGAAACATCTTTGTCGGGCCAGATGTATTTGACAATGATTATGATTGTCACATACCAGGTGCCAATAACACTCAGGGTGCTACAGATTAATCAGTACAAATGTGCATGTATGAATTAACCAGCAAATACTGAGGAACATTTTAAGCAAAAACACTTGCATTAATCACAGCTGTGACATAACACTGCACTGCATAAAACAATAAAAACACAAGAGGTTTTTACCTGGCATACTTCTGGAAGCCAATCTCTTTGGGTATGGATAGAGGCAGTATGATCAGCACTGAGGTTAAAGTGATGGTGAACTTACGATCCGTGTACCAGTGTGAACTAATTGCTTTCTCTGACTCATGATTTATTGCGCCAATCACTGTAGGAAGAAAGACAGGGAATAAGACTACTCTCTTTAGACTATTTTGACATATCTATATATACTATATATGAACATACTTACACTTGTCTAACTGATCTCCAATAATAATAAGGAAGGCTATGCAGGTGCCAAATGTATAAACAGCAATGGCCAGCTCACATACGACACCAAGAACCTTCCCACACACTGCACGAATCACCTCCTGATATGTTGTTTCATTGCTCACCTAAAAAATGTGAAGTGTAAAGCAATGGATTGCAGCCTTTGTACTTCTGAGGTCCCCTATTGTCAATATTCTGTGACTTTTTTTTTTTAAAACAGAAACTAGTGCTGTCAATACATAAAAAGTAACGTATATGATGATTAATCTCAAGATTTAATCCATTGTGCCTTTTTAAAGGAAAGAAAAGAAATACACTACCTTTCAGTATGATTTTTTAAAAATGTTTTTGCAAGAAGTCTCTAATGCTGAATTTGTTTAAAACGAAAATACAATAAAAACTGTAATATTGTGAAATATTATTACTATTTAAAATAACAGTTTTTTATCATAATATATTTTAAAATGGATTTATTCCCGTGATGGCAAAGTTGAATTTTCAGCAGCCATCTTCAGTGTCACATGATCCTTCAGAAATCATTCTAATATTTTTCATTATTATCAATGTTAAAAACATTTATGCTGCTTAATATTTTTTGGATTTTTTTTTCAGGATTCTTTGATGAATAGAAAATTAAAAGGAACAGCATTTATTTAAAATAGAAATCCTTTGTAACAATGTTAAAAGTCTTTATGCAATGTTTTAACAATTAAATGCTTCCTTGCTGAATTAAAAGTTGAAACATTTTTTAAGTCTGAATGGTAGTGCATATCTCTTGATGTGTCTGACACAGATATTTGCTTACCTGAGAACAATAAGCCAAGATCACCAGCCCAGTGATGATAAAGACCATCATACACTGCGAAAGATTGAATAAGGCATATTAGGAATTTCACAACATTTAACTTTAAAGAACAGACACCTCTATTTTAAGTGAACACTGCATGGTTTTGTTTACAATAGTTTGTAAGTGCATCTCACCATCTGAAGGGTCACTCCGGCTGTGATGCCTCCAGCCATGTTGAAAGCAGCAGGAAAATTAAGAAGTCCAGCTCCCAGAGCAGCATTCACCACAATAAAAACAGCCCCGAATGATGAAGTCCCTCCCCTTGTGTCGTCTGATTGATTAGGTGGTTGGATGGAGTCCACACTGGGGCTCTGCAAGAGCCATACCCTTTCTCCAGCATCCTCACTGTATCCCCAGTCACCCGCTTCACTGTTAATCGCCCTGTCCGCCCTCGACATGACGCTTGCTTTTCTCACACACTCTCAGATAAACTTACAAGAACACCATAGGGCAAAGGTAGAGGCAAACACACTTGTGCTGTCAGTCAGATGCCACCATTGAGGGGCAAAAGGTGCACACACACACACACACACACACACTCCTGGGACTAACGCACATCCACAGAGTCCATCCAGTTAAAGACAGGCTGTTGTGTTTTGTGATCAATGTCACCTGCGAAAAAAGAGGGAAAAAATACCACATGGTGTTTTCACAAATTGGCAAACAGTTTATCAGCATCATAAAATTACAGTGTGGTTTGCATTTTAGGACACATTTGATTGTATTACTCAGCACATACATATTACAACAATTAAAAATTTTCTATTTTAATATATTTTAAAATGTAATTTTACTCCAGTCTTCAGTGTCACATGATCCTTCAGAAATCATTCTAATACGCTGATTTGGCGTTCAAGTAACATTTCCACATTGAAAAACATTATGACTGATTAAAAAATGTTGTGCTGCATATTTTTATGGAAATCGTGCAACATTTTTTTTTCAGGATTCTCTGATGTCTTTACTGTCACTTTTGATTTAATGCATCCTTTTTGATTAAAAGTATTAATTTCCTTCAAAACAATTTTTGAACCGTAGTGTGTTTGCTACTTACTTGTCTGAAAGATGTTTTCACAAATTGATTAAAACGATAGATCAGCATCATAAAACGACAGCCAGTGTGGTTTGCACTTTAGGACACGTCTGGGAGTCACGGGACACAATTGTCAATTGACATTTCAGACAAGTGATGAGGAAATGAAATATGCTGTCCACAGCAGAAAGAATGCAGCATTGTCTGAACCTTATCTTTAGAGCAGCTCGATGAAAAGCTGATCAATAGTGTATTGAGTATCGAATTTTTCTTGAAATCTTTATCCTATCCTAAATGTTCTAGGACGCACATAAGACAGTGGTAGACGTTTGTCAACATTATAGCAGTGACATTACCACAATGCAATGGGATTATCCTTAATTATCAGGTTCACTAACAAGATACAATCAAAACACCATGCCAAGTCAACTGACACCGCCATGATCAAACACTACTAGGCAAGACTTCTTTCATTCATAACCATCATATTCATTCTCTATATTCATTGCATTAGGAGGGTGAACAAATCAGAAAGACACAAAACATGCCATGACGAAGCCCGACCAATCACATGACTCAAACAGCAACACTGCGTTTATTTAGCTAATAAACTCTCCCTGTACGAACGAGATGTGATAAAGCAGATATCTCACCTCATGTGTATGTTCTTCGCTGATGCTGTACTGTACCGAAGAGCACAAGTGTGAGGTTTTTCAGTGAGAAACAGAAATAAAGATGCAGCTGCCGCCTCCGATCAGTGTACAACATCAAAGTACCGCGAGAACGAATCGCTCTCGCGGTACTTTGATGTCATGCACTGATCGGTCTGCGCAGCGCGCTGCAGTCACATGACTTTCAGCTTATGGGTAATGTAGTCGATTCTACTGTATTCGCCGAGTTTTATAATAGATATGTAATATCTAATTTAACATCTCTGATAAGACTCCACTTTGCAACATGCATACAATGTTGTGGATGAATCTGGATGAATTGGAGTTAAACTATATTATATATTATATTTTCTAAGAAATTTTATTTTTCTAGGTACGTTTTTCTTTTAAAGTGTAATTTTCTATCTGTAATGCCCCTTTTGACTATTCTCTGTAAAGATTTATATTACCTGGATACCCTTTGTATCTCCAGGAATTCTAAAGCATTAAAACCCATCAATACTACGTAGTGTATAGAATATTTTTGCATTCTTATAATGCATAATTAAATGACTATACCGTCTATACCCCTAGAAACAGACCATATTTAACAGCTCTTTATTGTTTCTAACAATGCAAATAATACAAAAACATTATATTTTATATTTTTACTTTGAATAGGTTAATACATTCCTTGAAGTAAAAGGGATATTCTATTCACTCATTTTAATTAAACATGTAATATAAAGCAGTAGCATTGTGCACAATCCCATTACCGCATAATTTCCGCCGCTTTACATAATATTTATATTCTTTTTACAGCACTGTTGAACTACTAAATTATTGGGGGGGGGGGGGGAATCAAATAAATATCTTTCTTTAATTTAGGGGAAATGTAAGTTTATCAATTAGCTGGCAAAATACGACTTTGATTAGAAACCTAAACAGTGCAGACTCTTTTAAATTCTTTTAAATCGAATTCTTAAAACGTTATTTAAAGGAACACTCCACTATTTTTGAAAATAGGCACATTTTCCAACTCCCCTAGAGTTAAACCGTTACATTTTACCGTTTTCGAATCCATTCAGCCGATCTCCGGGTCTGGCGGTAGCACTTAGCTGCAGCTTAGCATAGATCAATGACTCTGATTAGACCGTTAGCATCTCGCTCAAAAATGACCAAAGAGTTTCTATATTTTTCCTATTTAAAACTAGACTCTTCTGTAGTCACATCGTGTACGAAGACCGACGGAAATGAAAAGTTGCGATTTTCTAGGCCGATATGGCTAGGAACTATACTCTCATTCAGGCGTAATAATCAAGGAACTTTGCTGCCGTACTATGGGTGCAGCAGACGCAATGATATTACGCAGTGCCTGAAAATAGTCCCCGCTAGGTAACTTCCAATAAGCCTATTTTGACACACACTTTGACAGATTTTTGTATAAGTGTACAAAAATCTAAATTAATTTTCATTAAAGAAAAAAGGTACTGTAATTTTACTGAGTATCAATGTGGTTTACAGTGTGTGTGTGTTGTGTTGTGTCCCCTAACAATGAAAATAAAAAAAACAATTAAATGGACACAATAACCTTTAATATTGTTAATTTTACTTCACTCACACAATAAATAAAGTTCATACAGAATCTTAACAGGATGAAAAATGTGCTTAGTCAGAGAATCACAAGATTTCCTGTGAGATGAATTAAGGTTACCGTTAGACACCCAAATAACATGTTCAGGATCCATGTTGACCTAGTAAAACAGCCAAATGAAGTGAAGCCAAGATCTGAGTCCAAAGAGGAACAGCGGGGCGGACTAACAGAAACAGGACCAGTAGACCGATCTTCTGTCTCAACGTAAGTTTGATCTACTTAGTGACCTGATGAATGGCATGTGCAAGGTATCCCACATTTCCAGAGGTCACACCGGCAACGCTGATACGGCCATCTTTAGTCATATAAACAGAAAACTCCTTTGTCAGACGCTCCACCTGAAACACAATAGCATCTCCTACTGTTAGAGCTTGTACCAATTTACAACATTTAATTATACATATGCATAATTATTCGAATTTTTGAGTTTGCAAAGGGTTGTACCTGCTCAGGTTTGAGTCCAGTGAAGCAGAACATGCCGATTTGGTCAATCACGTGTTGCCAGTTGTGAGTAGAGCCCTCCTTCATCAGATTAGTTACCAGCATTTGTCTCATTTTAATGATACGATCGGCCATACCCTTCACCTCCTCCAGCCTACAGAAATACATTTATGTCAAAAAAGGCATGAACTTTTATGAAAGCAAGTTTTTATGTAGTATTAAAGCAAGTCTCACCATGTAGAACGCAGCTCTGGTGTGCTGAGGATCGTGGAGGCAATGCGTGCTCCATTCATGGGTGGGTTGGAGTAAATGGGGCGAATCAGGATCTTCAGCTGAGACTCCACCCTCTTTGCCTCCTCAGCATCAGCACACACCACTGTGAACCCTCCAACACGCTCACCTACAACAAACACAGTCGTATGATTATGGTTGCGTATGAACAACTATTAGATAGTTAAAGAACCTGCCAAAGACTACCATTCAAAAGTTAGGGGTTATAGTTTTTCTTCAGCAAGGATTGAATTGATCAAAGATATTTGTTTCTTGCTGATCTTTAGAACTTTCTATTCATCCCATTCAGCCGATCTCCGGGTCTGGCGGTAGCACTTAGCTGCAGCTTAGCATAGATCAATGACTCTGATTAGACCGTTAGCATCTCGCTCAAAAATGACCAAAGAGTTTCTATATTTTTCCTATTTAAAACTAGACTCTTCTGTAGTCACATCGTGTACGAAGACCGACGGAAATGAAAAGTTGCGATTTTCTAGGCCGATATGGCTAGGAACTATACTCTCATTCAGGCGTAATAATCAAGGAACTTTGCTGCCGTACTATGGGTGCAGCAGACGCAATGATATTACGCAGTGCCTGAAAATAGTCCCCGCTAGGTAACTTCCAATAAGCCTATTTTGACACACACTTTGACAGATTTTTGTATAAGTGTACAAAAATCTAAATTAATTTTCATTAAAGAAAAAAGGTACTGTAATTTTACTGAGTATCAATGTGGTTTACAGTGTGTGTGTGTTGTGTTGTGTCCCCTAACAATGAAAATAAAAAAAACAATTAAATGGACACAATAACCTTTAATATTGTTAATTTTACTTCACTCACACAATAAATAAAGTTCATACAGAATCTTAACAGGATGAAAAATGTGCTTATTAGTCAGAGAATCACAAGATTTCCTGTGAGATGAATTAAGGTTACCGTTAGACACCCAAATAACATGTTCAGGATCCATGTTGACCTAGTAAAACAGCCAAATGAAGTGAAGCCAAGATCTGAGTCCAAAGAGGAACAGCGGGGCGGACTAACAGAAACAGGACCAGTAGACCGATCTTCTGTCTCAACGTAAGTTTGATCTACTTAGTGACCTGATGAATGGCATGTGCAAGGTATCCCACATTTCCAGAGGTCACACCGGCAACGCTGATACGGCCATCTTTAGTCATATAAACAGAAAACTCCTTTGTCAGACGCTCCACCTGAAACACAATAGCATCTCCTACTGTTAGAGCTTGTACCAATTTACAACATTTAATTATACATAAGCATAATTATTCGAATTTTTGAGTTTGCAAAGGGTTGTACCTGCTCAGGTTTGAGTCCAGTGAAGCAGAACATGCCGATTTGGTCAATCACGTGTTGCCAGTTGTGAGTAGAGCCCTCCTTCATCAGATTAGTTACCAGCATTTGTCTCATTTTAATGATACGATCGGCCATACCCTTCACCTCCTCCAGCCTACAGAAATACATTTATGTCAAAAAAGGCATGAACTTTTATGAAAGCAAGTTTTTATGTAGTATTAAAGCAAGTCTCACCATGTAGAACGCAGCTCTGGTGTGCTGAGGATCGTGGAGGCAATGCGTGCTCCATTCATGGGTGGGTTGGAGTAAATGGGGCGAATCAGGATCTTCAGCTGAGACTCCACCCTCTTTGCCTCCTCAGCATCAGCACACACCACTGTGAACCCTCCAACACGCTCACCTACAACAAACACAGTCGTATGATTATGGTTGCGTATGAACAACTATTAGATAGTTAAAGAACCTGCCAAAGACTACCATTCAAAAGTTAGGGGTTATAGTTTTTCTTCAGCAAGGATTGAATTGATCAAAGATATTTGTTTCTTGCTGATCTTTAGAACTTTCTATTCATCAAAGAAAACTTTTCCATGACAGAAATAAAATCATATTTTAATTAGGGATGCACCGATACCACTTTTTCCAGTACTCGCCCGATACCGATACTTCTATTTTTGGTACTTGCCGATACAGAGTACCGATACCGATATTTTTATTGCATTTGTACATTTTTTAAATATTGGGTACAGAAACCAAAAGGGTATGTATAATGTTAGTTGGTTAACTTCATTTATCAAATAGATACAGTCAAACCAAAATTTATTCAGACACCTTCAACATTTCTCACATTATCACAGTTTATTCGCTATAGTTTAGAAAATGGTAATAAAATATGACAAGAACTCAGAGTTAAACTGTGTCAGAACAAATTCAATCTTGATAATGCTAGAAAATTCTGATAGAAAGGTATGTAATAGATTACAATCAACCAAAAAATATTCAGACAGCTGTTAGTATGACAGTATTTAAACGACTATGAATACTTTGTCGGGCAACCCTTAGCCTCAATGACAGCCTGTAGTCTCCTGGACATGCTGTCATCCAGCTTCATGCAAACCTCAACTTTTTT
>NW_015650219.1:1112877-1124900 GCF_001515625.1 Sinocyclocheilus rhinocerous | reverse complement strand
ACTATGGCGCTTATCACGTGCTGTGTGGTATCGGCGTTTGGTATCGGGGCATTTTAACGAGTACGAGTACAGGAGACCAGTATCGGGCCCGATACCAGTATCGGTATCGGTGCATCCCTAATTTTAATAAATAAAATCATACTTTGATTAATAAAATACAAAATGTTAAATTGCAATAATATTTTACAATATTACTGATTTCTTTCAAAACATAAAAACTTCCTACTGACCCCACACTTCTAAATGGTAGTGTATGTAAGGTATGTATTGCTTTTTGCTCATGGACTTATTTTCTTTGGACATTTTTTGTTTTATTCTCTGGCCTAAATTGTCATTATACGTTTTTGCTATTAGGACAAGCTGTGTCTGTCCAGCCTAAAGAACAGATGATTTTCTGACCTCTGGCATGCATTTAAGGGACACACCGTGCTAAACTTTATTGACTGGTTAAGTGTTTCAAAGAGTTACACTCTGTATCTTTGATAGCAATTACACTGATGTTATATTAATAATCCAGTGTGCAGTATATGGATCTTTTTTCTAAATTCATTTTTAACTGAAAAAAAAAACCAACAACTTACATTTCTAAAAGTATTTTTAAAATTAAAAGTAAAAAAAAAAAAAAAAAAACTCACCAGACCAAAAATTAAAAATAAAGAGGACAACAGAATACTTCATAGATCAGATGACCAGATATCAGATACATATGAGTGAAATTGTAATAGATGCAAAAATTGTTGTTGTTGTTTTGCAATTTACACACATACATGAAGATCCAATCTGAGCTGGATATTGGTAGGAAAGAATAAAAGGAAATGGTTTACAGTGTAAAGGCAGCCTCTGACACACAATATACTCACCATAGAGACCCATGTTCTTGGCGAAGGACTGAGACAGCAGGACATTGTGGCCCTGCTCAATGAAGTATCTCACAGCCCAGGCATCGCGATCAATATCTCCACTAGCAAAGCCCTGGTAGGCCATGTCGAAGAAAACTAGAAGTTTCCTCTTCTGTAGAGAGAATGGATAACAAGATAGTCAAGCAACATCAGGTCAACGGTCTGGAGTATCTTTTCATTCAAGGAATTCAACTGAACATCATTTTTGCTGTGCTTTAAAAATAACGCCTATGTGAAATGTAGAAGGTGGTATGAAGGATACAAACAAAATCACAGCAACAGACACACGCACCTTGATGACAGCCGAGAGCTCCTTCCACTGCTCTGGTCGCGGGTCGACACCAGTGGGGTTATGAGCACAAGCATGGAGCATGATTACACTATGCTCTGGAATTTTCTGTAGGTAAAGAAAAGATGATAATCATTCAATGTATCTTAGACAGACTCATAGTTCAGTGTCACATGATCCTTCAGAAATCATTCTAACATGCTGAATCGGTGCTCAAGAAACATCTCTTATTATCAGTGATGAAAACAGTTATGCTGCTTAATATTTTTGTGGAAACGGTGATACATTTTTTAATGAATTCCAAAAAATTCAAAAGAACAGCATTTGTTTAAAATACAGGTACATCTCAAAAAATTTGAATATCATGAAAAAGGTCAATATTTTTTGTCACTCATTTCAGAAAGTGAAACCCATATATTATATAGATTCATTACACAGAGTGAAATATTTCAAGCCTTTATTTCTTGAAATTTTGATGATTATGGCTTACAGATAATGAAAACCCAAAATTCAGTGTCTCAGAAAATTAGAATATTACATAAGATCAATAAAAAAAAAGGATATTTTAAACCGAAATGTCAGGCTTCTGAAAAGTATGTTCATTTCTATGTACTCAATACTTGGTTGGGCCTCCTTTTGCATGAATTACTGCATCAGTGCGGCGTGGCATGGAGACAATCAGCCTGTGGCACTGCTGAGGTGGTATGGAAGCCCAGGTTTCTTTGACAGTGGCCTTCAGCTCATCTGCAGTTTTGTGGTTTCTTGTTTCTCATTTTCCTCTTGACAATACCCCATAGATTCTGTATGGGGTTCAGGTCAGGCGAGTTTGCAGACCAGTCAAGCACAGTAACACCATGGTCATTTAACCAGCTTTTGGTGCTTTTGGCAGTGTGGGCAGGTGCCAAGTCCTGCTGGAAAATGAAATCAGCATCTCCATAAAGCTTGTCAGCAGAAGGAAGCATGAAGTGCTCTAAAATTTCCTGGTAGATGGCTGCGTTGACTGTGGACTTCAGAAAACACAGTGGACCAACACCAGCAGATGACATGGCAGCCCAAATCATCACTGACTGTGGAAACTTCACACTGGACTTCAAGCAACATGGTTTCTGTGCCTCTCCACTCTTCCTCCAGACTCTGGGACCTTGATTTCCAAATGAAATGCAAAATTTACTTTCATATGAAAAGAGGACTTTTAGAGAATCTCTGGGGTATTGTCAAGAGGAAGATGAGAGACACCAGACCCAACAATGCAGATGAGCTGAAGGCCGCTATCAAAGCAACCTGGGCTTCCATTACACCTGAGCAGTGCCATAGGCTGATTGCCTCCATGCCACGCCGCATTGATGCAGTAATTCATGCAAAAGGAGGCCCAACCAAGTATTGAGTGCATAGAAATGAACATACTTTTCAGAAGCCTGACGTTTCTGTTTAAAATATCCTTTTTTTTTTGATCTTATGTGATATTCTAATTTTCTGAGACACTGAATTTTGGGTTTTCATTATCTGTAAGCCATAATCATCAAAATTTCAAGAAATAAAGGCTTGAAATATTTCACTCTATGTGTAATGAATCTATATAATATATGGGTTTCACTTTCTGAAATGAGTGACAAAAAATATTGACCTTTTTCATGATATTCTAATTTTTTGAGATGTACCTGTAGAATTTGCAACTGAAGTCTTCACTGTATAGGAAAGTTTACTGTGTGATGCTGGCTCACCGAGATGTCGTCGAGCGCTCCAGTAAAGTCAAAGCCACAGGTAGCAGGATCATAGTAACGGTACGCTTTCAGCTGCATACCAGCATCACGGAAAATAGGTGTGTGATTCCCCCAGGATGGCTTTGGCAAGTATACATCCCTTGCCACTGTGTGGAACCGTGTCTAAAGGAGAAAAAGTTGAGGAAGAGGTGTAAACAATTAGCATGACATATGTGACCCTGGACCACAAAACTTAAGTGTCACCCTGGACCACAAAACCAGTCATAAGGGTAAATTTTTTGAAATTGAGATTTATATATCATCTGTAAGCTGAATAAAAAAGCTTTCCATTGATGTAGGTTTGTTAGGATAGGACAATATTTGGCAGAGATACAACTATTTGAAAATCTGGAATCTGACGGTGCAAAAAAATCTAAATATTGAGAAAATTGCCTTTAAAGTTGTCCAAATGAAGTTCTTAGCAATGCATATTACTAATCAAAAATGAAGTTTTGATATATACTGTATGTATGGTAGGAAATGTACAAAATATCTTCATGGAACATGATCTTACACCCCAGCGACTTAAGACTGGTTTTGTGCTCCAGGGTCACATATAAGTGCTATATTTGTGTTTGCTTCTTCTAAGATATACTACTGGATGAGGCAAAGACAATGTCCTTCTTCTCAAGGTGGAAATGATAAACAGCTGCACAACTTCTTAGCTGAAGAAATGAACAGAATTAATGAAATACACACCAGGAAGTTGGCTCCAATCCTTAGAGAACCAGTGCCTGAGATTGTCTGGACAGTGATGCTCTAAGAGAGAAAGAAAAAAATTTAAGTGTTATGCTAAATAAACATTAATAAAAAATTTAAAAAATCAAATGTAAAAGTTCATACAAAAAAAGAAAGACCCAATAGGTACTACAGAGACATACTCACCCTCTTGCTTTTAAGAACCTCACTGTCTGGCCCCAGTGCGAGCTCAGCGCAAGCCTTATTAAAGTCACCCAGACCCCCAATGGGCATATACTCTTTATCCAGCATCTTAGAGGTAATCAGAGCCTCAGCCTAAACAAAAACATGCTTCATTAAAAAAATAAATACTCACTACATTTTTACTAAAATTTTTTCACAAAATATTTACGATGACTTGGTGGATACTGCTTAAACAGAGCCTCTCAAATCACTCAAGTCAGGGTGACTTTGCAGAAATAGAGAAAAACAAAAGCACATGTTAACACCACCCCCTGAATTTGGCCAATACCACTGGAGCACACTAACCCTAATGCAAAAACATCTGTACCCTTGAAAACTATTGGTCAATCTCTGACATGCCCCCTAAGCCCTTAATAATCCATTTTACACGGAGCACCACTGTGAGCATTATTTCCCCCCCAAATCATACCAGTTTGAAAAGCAGTCACCAGGTTTAACTCATAGAACTCTTCTGCAAAGGCTCAGATGTAGACATGTGCCGGTATTCCGTAATGCGATATATCACGGTAATGAATATGCTCTGATGTTAAATCCACTATTGTTCTATACAGTATTTAATGTAATTACATCAGAAGTAACTGTAATTAAATTACAGAAAAAACTAAGAGTAAACCCTTATATTTCTGTATTGCTTTATTGCATTTAAATGTTCAGTTATTTTTGTTATAAGAAAAAAGTTATTAAACCTGTTATACTGTATTATGACAGCACTTTTTTTTAAAACTAAATTTCAATATCGCGATAATACCGTATACCGTGATAAAAGCATTGGCAATTAATCGCAACATGAAAATTTGATACCGGCATATCCCTACTCAGATGTGTGGTGGTGGCAAAGAAAAGGTATATACCTTGCGGACACAGCTGAGAACATATGGCTTGCCATTGTCGTCCCTGTATGCCCCCACACCCAGGTTCATTTTCTTAGAGTTTGTGTCCCGTTTGTAGGCCTCTGTCACCCCCAGGATGGGATCAGGGGGTCCCATCTGCACCTCAGTCCACCATGAGCTAAAAAAAAAATAGAAGACCATAAAAAACTGAGAAAAGAGATCAAATTCAACTATTCAGCCTTGCCTGTGGTGATCAAACTGCATGTTGAAAATACACTATACACCCAGCTCCCAAAAAACAATTAAGTACAGTAAATCAGGTAACAATCCACAAACTTGACCCCAAATTTATAGTTCTTTACTGGTTTTCTTCCTTTTCTTTTATTCCATTAAATCCTTTATTTAATTCCCTTAAATAAAAGAGACCATTACAATCCATCCTCCCAACCACAAAAAAAACTGGTTTGTTCCCCTCCAATGCTCAAGACATGATTAAGGCCTTGCAATAAAACATGCACATTAATGGCTACATTTCAAAGCACACGTGAGTTTCTGCACACTTATACTCCAGACAAACAAATACAATTAAGTCACTACCTTGTTGCTAAGCAACAACAAACTACTGATGCCATTCATGATACTATCAGTAAGCTCTTCTATATCGTTGTATGTTCAGTAAAGTATTCATTTGAGGTCGTGCACAGTCCTGTGGCGTCAAAGGTCAGCTCTGGAATCAAGTTGCAAAACCTCCTACTGCATAGCTTGTGTGTCACAGCTTATTTACTCTAGGTGTGTTAGTGTTTTTTAATACAACACTTTGACCTAGTAGCTGACATTACTTAGGAGCTTTTATTTGTTGCATAAATTACAGACTCTAGAAGACAGTTAAAAACACAAGCTGTACAAAAGCTCAGTTTATATGAGCAAGTAGCAGTGACCACTGAGAAATTTATTCTCAGTGTTAAAAAGCGGAAGTGGGCCTTGAAACCCTTTTGCGTTAACCATCAAATACGTAGATGTGAGGCCTTTTGGTGTGGCATTAGTGGCTGTGTTACTTCAGAAAAACTTCGTAATGTACTAAACAAAGATTATTGATCTTCTGTTCATCATCAACTCTGCTTTGCCCTCCAAACGTGGTGTAAAAGGACACATACTACCATGATTTCTTGACGGAAGAAACCGGAAGCAGCAGGGCCAATCAGAAAGCGCAACCTGCTCGTTTCACCCAATGAGCGCACAGGAAACCTGTGCGTACGGTCTCCTAGTGAGACCAAAAAGGACGCAATAGCCTTCGAATGCGAGTCATTTATTCAGTACACAAGATACAAGGTATTAACCTATATCCGTTAGTATAGAGTAACGGACAGCTCTAAGAAATAATGCAGAATACGAAAAGCAATGCTGGCTTATACAAGATGAAGGTCAGAGCGATGCTGAATGATTCGTGTAGTAATCGTGGTAGAGATGCGCTGCACATTATTTAAATCTATCTGATCCATTAGCTGCTAGGAATTGGCCTGAAGAGGATAATAAAGTCAGCCTGTAACACAGATATCTCGCGAAACCGACATTATCATGAGCTGCGGAGTGTTTTTCACAGCATGGACTCCACGTGAACGGATGTGACTATGCGCGTGCGTGATCGTGAAAATCTGATGGCGTGAACCGTAAAAGTGAATTTATTCCATTAATATTATTGTGATAGACTAAAGAGGGTCAAAAACATTTTTCATTCCGCATGTATTAAACTTCAATTTAAAGTAATTCAGTCTCTTAAAAATAGTCACAGCATACCTATTTGAAGTTCCCTTACCTGGCTCGAATGGGTAGGGTAGCCAAAGACGGCCTCAAACTCCTAACAGAGCATATGAACTTGGACGTTTTGAGGAGAGCCATTACTGCTGCTGCTGTCGGCTGAAGCGCTGCTCGCGACTGTCAGCGAGCAAGAGTGTGCGTTCATGAAGAAAAATGCCGAGTGACAGCTCCATCGTGGATGATCTTCTTCTTCTTCTTCTTCTTCTTCTTTAAATTTTATTGGCGGTTGGCAAACCAACTGAAAGGTGCATTTACCGCCACCTACTGGACTGGAGTGTGGGAGGAAGGCGGATGATGAGTACAGAATGCTGGATAAAACCAATAGTATGTCGAGATTTGAGTTGGTTTTTGACACTGAATTACTGTTGGGTTCACTGTAGGGTATTTTAACCATATGATACCAATTAGCCTAATAGTTATTAGTACTAATGGCGATTTGAAACGATATATGAAAACTGAAGGGTCCAAAAACAGTTACTGATGAATTTCACACACAGTTGTCAGTATCAGCTATTACAGACTGTGTAGATTTCATGTGTGCATTTTTACATGGCTTATGAAAATAGTTACATGACTAGAGATGTTTCAACTTTACGATAAATTGCTTGTTTGAATGGTTGTATGGCACATTATGTTCCTCATTTGTAAGTCACCTGATTGATGTCAATGTGTCAAAGCTCCTTCGAGAAACACTGCATATTTAGATCGTTTTGTCATATTGTTTGTCTTATGAATGATACTTTTATACTAGAATAGCATGTATTTCACTACTTAGATGACAAGTGTTTCGTTAAGATAGTGGATTAACATTTCTTTGTTACATTTTATAACATTTATTTAGAACATTAACATTACCTCACTATATTACATTTAAATTATTATTTAGAAAGTCTGAAATCAGTAGGGTAAGATGAGAGAAGTTGCATTTACCTTTAAGTTGTAATAGGCCTATATTTAGATATAGGCCTATTGCAACTTGTACAGGATGATGCATCAGTCATAGGTCAATTTACACACACACACACACAGAGTCTGGTTCACTATCCTTGTGGGGACTCCCCATAGGAGTAATTGTTTTTATACTGTACAAACTGTATTTTCTATCGCCCTACTACACCAACCCTACACCTAAACCGACCCCTCACAGAAAACTTTGTGCATTTTTACAATCTCAAAAAAACTCATTCTGTATGATTTATAAGCTTCTGTACCCATGGGGACCTCAATTTAGGTCCCCACGGTGACACAAGTCCCCATCAGTTGGTGTGTATATTTTCACACAGGGGCACACACACACACACACACATATTGTGTTTCCATGTTTTATTGGGAAATTCCATAGACATAATGGTTTTTATACTGTAGGTACAAACTGTATTTTCTATCCCCTTGCCCCAACCCCAACCCCATCCGTAAACCTATACACCTCACACAAAAGATTTTCAAAAAAGATCATTATGATTTATAAGTTTTCCTCATGAGGACCAAAAAATGTTCTCACAAGGTCAACATATACTGATATTACTATCCTTGTGGGGACATTTGGTCCCCATAATTCAAACTGAATGACTTAATTAGCTTCTATGAAATCAACAAAACCTATGTTTTAATAAACAACGACGATATCTGACATGTAACTTATAGAAATAATACAGGATGTGGCATCTTGACCCAATTTCTTCTTTTCTCTTTAAACACACACACACCTTATATATTTTCTCCACGCACTCTCAGGTTTAGCTGGTGTGTTTAAGTGATTTAAATGTGGGCGTTCTGCACGCAGGAGATAAATGACATGAAACCAACGTTGATGTTGGACAGATAATTGGGCATGACGTCACACGATTAGCGGCGCCGCAAAAAGGTTGTCGAGTTCAGGTGATGTTTAGGTTGAATTCCGCCCGCTGATTGTCTTAGACGATGGGAGCCTTTCAGGTGGCACTCGTCCGTACGAGAGGCTGAACATGAAGGCTATCAGCAGTCACGACTGTCTGAGACTCTGCGTACTGTCGTGTTTGTTTGTCCTGCACATATCTACGCGCGTGGCCGGAAACATGGCCTCTCCGTCACATTTTGGCGTCGCCAGTACAGAAGTTCGCCGAAATCGACACCCAAAACAGAAGAACTCTTATTTTAGACCTTTCCTAGAAAGCCAAACTGAAGATGAAGCTATGCGACTCATGTTAAGTCTATACAGGATAGCGGCGGATGCAGATGGACGACCAAAACAGCACAAGTTATTTGGGTCCAACACTGTAAGGCTGCTTCAAGCGTCCACCACTGAAAAGCACTTTCTCCCGACCTCAAGTGGTAAACACTCTTATCTCATCCTTTACAAGTACATCTAGAGCACATTATGCCTTATGTTATAGAAGAGATGCTTAGAGTCCTTGTCTGCACTCTTAAAAATTACGTTTTATTGTTTCATAAAGAACCTTTAACATCTTTGGAACCTTTTCATTGCACAAATAGTTCTTTATAGTGGAAATATCTGTTTTAGATTATTAAAATATTCTTCACACTCAGAAAAAAAATTTCTTTTAAGAACTGTTCACTGAAAGGTTCTTTTGGGAGCCCAAAATGGTTCTTTTATGGCTTTGCTGCCTGAAACCCCCTTTTGTAACCTTTATTTTAAGATGTGTTGTGCAGTGTAGCCCTTAAATTATTGAAATAACTATCAGAAGTATATTTTTAAATATTTAGGTCTATTGTCTCATTATTTCTTGTCTTTGTCTCTCTCTCCAATCTGTAAAACCTACTGGACTAGACCTTCAGTATACCTACACAGTGAAATATGAACTGAAAAACCTCTTGTTGGACAAATTGGTGAGGGCATCTTTTATGCACCTAAGGTCGCCTGTGTCATCGCATCTTCCTTTTATCTGTGAGGCAAGAGTCACGTCACCTCAAGATCTTCCTGCTGGTGACCGTGTCATCATGGGTCCTCGAAGCCTGTGGGCCGAATCCAATGTCACAAACCATGTGTCCGAGTCGAAAGATGGCCATGTATCCCTCTTTGCCCATTATCGATGCACACAAGAACATGCCAGGTCCTTTAAACATCGAAAACACTTCCCACCTCAACACCATCTTCAAGCTCCTGTTTTGCTGCTCTTCTTGGAGGAGAACAAGCAGCCTGTGGAATGGGGGAAGTACTTTACACCCCTTTCCCGCCCCAGGACCCGTCGGTCTAGGGAACCTGGGAGCATCGTCTCTGACATCCCCAACTACAAGCAAGGGCCGAACAGCATGGCCAAAAACCAGTGCAAGCTGCACTCCTACCGTGTGGCCTTCAAAGATTTGGGATGGGACCACTGGATCATTGCACCCCACAAGTACAATCCTCGTTACTGTATGGGAGACTGTCCTCGTATCCTGCATTACGGCTACAATTCACCCAACCACGCGATCATGCAGACGTTAATCAGCGAGCTTGGTGTGGCAGATATTCCATTGCCCTCTTGCGTTCCTTATAAATACAAACCTGTCAGTGTGCTGATGATGGAGAGGAATGGAAACATAGTTTATAAAGAATATGAAGACATGATTGCAGACTCCTGCACCTGCAGATGACTTTGGGCTCGGGGTTAGATGAGGACAAGAACTGAATGGTCCTAAAGGACATTGTGAATTTGTTCCAGCACAATTGGAGAGCTAAGATGAAAGGAATGGCTATATTGGGTATGATTTGCCTGTTGCCATTTCTTGTGCAGTGCTAACAGCATTCACACAGCGAGGTTTCTGTAAGACTTGAATTGTGGAGAGTGATCAATTCAGTCTCATCTCTCGCAGTACCTGAATTTTTGGGGATGTAGGTATGAAGAAGTGGATTCTGATTGTTAAATGAATGAGCTACTATCATGTATTTTTTTCTATTTACTCTTTGTCTATGTATGTTCTTTGGTTTCAGTCTAGTGTGTATTAATGTTACATCTTTCATAATGTATTTATGGAGGGGAATGGAGTAGGAAAATTTTGGCACTTTGAGGACACTGTACTGAAAAGTCTGTCTAAAGAAAATAGGAAAATGGAGAAAGAAAAAAAAATTAAGCATGAAAGAGCCCTGTCTGTTGACTTCTAGGCTTTAGTGTTGTTGCTTTTTCTCTTTTGTCTGTTGCATTTGTGTTCTCTTTCTGAATGCACAGATTTTGCCAATATTTCACAAAGGGCACAGCATTCCGAATGCAAGTGGAGAAAAGGAGCAGATGCCAATTTTGCATGACCTCAAAGAAGACATCCAGTAAGAGATTGAAAAAGAGACTTTCATAGATGTATTTCTTAGAGGAGAAATGAAAATCTATGCACCTAAATGAATGTTTTAATCCCATGATGAAAGATGATGAAATAAAGTAGTTATTTTGTATTTAAAAAAAGCAAATTTACACATGCTTATGTGGTCATTTGTCTCTCTTTTGTGTGGTTCTAGTTAGATTTGGTCAGTAGAGATTTAAAAGAATTAGGAATATAGGCAAAAATTTGTCTATGGCATTTTTGACATGGAAGATGTATGTGTTAATTGCTGTGGACCCTGTGTATTCAGTACCTTTTTAAAAGTTTGGGTCCCGTAATGATTTTTGAAGTCTCATATGCTCACCAAAGCTGCGTTTATTTGATTGAAAATATGTTTTTAAAATGAAATTTGTTCCTGTGATGGCAAGGCTGAATTCTCAGCCGGTCTTCAGTGTCACGTGATCCTTCAGAAATCATTCGAATATGCTGGTCTGTTACTTAAGAAACGTGTTGAAAACACTTGTGCTGCTTATTATTTTTGTGGAAACTTTAATGTGTCTTTGCTGAAAAAAAAATAAATTTCTTAAAAAACAAAAAACAAAATCTTGACCCAAATACTGACCCTAAGTTTTGAATGGTAGTGGATGAAAATTCTACCAAATAAGAAATTAACAAAAAAAAGAATGAAATAAAAATGTTATGTGATGCAGTGAATTGTTAAACCAGCATAAGTTGTGTAATCTTTATATAATAATAATAATAAAATATCAATATTTGGTAAAAACAGTCACTGTAGTATCCACATTTGATTACACTAGTGTTCCATTTCCAGTCTATATTAAGAAGTATATAATATACAGTATATTATATACTTGTGAGTATAGATTGAAAATGGTCTTTGCAGTTTGATGATATTTAGAGCTCCTTGAGTCCTTTGACGACTTTGAATTGTTTTGTTGTAGTCAATGCTACATATATATATATATACAGTATCTCACAGAAGCGAGTACACCCCTCACATTTTTGTAAATATTTTATATCTTTTCATGTGACAACACTTAAGAAATGACACTTTGCTACAATGTAAAGTAGTGAGAACATCACGGAGCTGGTGGATGTTAGAGACCTTGCGCTCCTCCGCCTTTCGTTTGGGGATGCCCATGCTTGGCCAATCCATCCCCTTTACCCTCAACTTCTTTAGCAAGGCAGTGGTCGTCTCGGAGGTGTGTTTGGGGTCGTTATCATGTTGGAATACTGC
>NW_015650219.1:1071997-1112792 GCF_001515625.1 Sinocyclocheilus rhinocerous | reverse complement strand
TATTTACAAAAATGTGAGGGGTGTACTCACTTCTGTGAGATACTGTATGTATGTATATATATGTATGTATGTATGTGTGTGTGTATAAACATTCCACAATTCAGTAAAGATTCTGGTAAAAAGATTCTCTCAATGCATTAACCAGCAAAAGTGTATTTAAAATTGTGCATGTTCAATGCTGTCAGGAGCACATTCAGTGGCCTCTGTTATCGAAAAGTGGGGCAAAGTGGCACAATTCACAGAACAAGCATAACTCAATAAAGAACTAAAAAATGTTCTACACTGCTTTACCCTATAGCAAACATTAAATCAGAAAACCTGGAAGAAGGGGGACGACAACAGTGCACCACAGAACTGTGAAGAACATAAGAGCTAAATTTAGCAGCTCCACAGTGCCACACAGTATCCCAGTGGTAGACATGATCACAACCACTGAAAAGACAGCAGTCAAAGATTAATTAGAACATCTCTGTCCAAAGGTGGCTGATCAGATAAAGAAGATACACAGTGATAGCCAAACATCTCAAACAGGGGCGGAGCCCAAAACTGCAGTTTTTGTTCCTTTTTTCTTTACAAGAAATGCATTTAATTAAGATGCGGAACCGCCGTATCTCTTTATGGCCACATCAAACGGGAAAATTTTCAGACGCGCACTTCAGCTTAACCTCCCCGTCAGGCGCGAGTCAAACGAGCGCGGAAAAGCTACAGCAGCCAAATGAGCTTCAGTAGAACTGGGAACTGTGGTCTGATGAGATGTTGTTAGACTATATGTCAGTAAAACACACTCTCCTGTTCCACCAGCCGTTTTACTGTGCTCACGGCGCACACTCTTCAACAGTACGCAAATATGTGGCGCACGATCACTTAATCATAAATAATCCGCACAAGAAACTATGAGCATAAATACCTAGTTCTGTCGTCAGCTAATTTATGAAATTACCAAAAAGGCGATTAAAGCTGCAAACTGTGCATGTATGTATACGCAGCACACAAGAATGTCTCTCAAATGCATGTACTAAAATATATTCTGCAATTCGAGATCCCAATATAAGGCACAAGCTGATATGTATTTTTTATTTGTAATTTAATGCACAAATACATGTGAGCACAGTGCACTTATACTAGAAAATATGCGAAAATGAAACCATTTAAATGCATAAAATAACTAATTTATATTCTGGCATTTATGTCTACTGTTGACTTCCGGCCCTTTTCACATTTTTATCACTATCTGCATGTCTCATCCATGAGTATGCAATGTTGGAGAGCAAGCATTTGGGAGTTTTGAGAAGCTGAATGAGCAATAAAGCTATAGTGACACTATATACTACCACTCAGTATTACTTGATCTAATTCACAAATATCTCAATTACAGTTAAGTAGACATTAATTGTACTCAGTTGTGTTTTAGGCACTAAAACAGTCCAGTACATTATAGTCAAACACATTTTTATATTGAAATAATGAAGATTTCTGTGCCACTCCAGACTGGTTGCTGGCCCCTCCCTGGCCACCCCTATGAAAACATCCTGGCTCCGCCACTGATCTCAAAGACATGAAGACATGACAGAAACCTAGAAAGGTTGTGGACTGTCCTCAACAAATTGAGCAGGTGAAAGCCATCAGCCCAAACCTCAGCAACCACAGGGAATGACCCCATGTTTATATGGAGCAGCTCTTACTTACAGTTACTTACAGTTTACAGTTCATCCAAAAATGAAAATGCTGTCACCATTTACTCATCCTCATGTCATTCAAAGCATGTATGATTTTCATTCTTCTGTTGTCCATTAAAGAAGATAACTTGAGCAATGTCACAGTGTTTTTATGTCCATACAATGTGTATTCACTTATGTGCATTCATTTATATCCCTTTAACAGTGTGAAACACAGCATGTACAAGATTGCTAAACACCCAGCAACACTTTGAGCAATACGATCAGAAATATGGATTATCGTCCAAAGACTTTGTAGAGAAGGTCTGGGATCTCAAGCCAGAAATAAATGAAATCATACTGTACAACAAAACATCACTTGAATTTCCAATAAGAACAGAGAAGACAAAAGGATAGTCTCTACTCCATTCTGTTTGTGCCAAAAAAAGCTGACTTTGTACAATACATTTATCTATGTCTACTGTTATTGCTTTTGTTTTATCTCTGTTGTCTATTTGTGTTTGTTTGCTTGTTTCGTCCTAACTGTTGTCCGTTCAGGTCAATTTTATGCTTTATAAATTACTGCTTTCAGTGAACTTTCTTAAACACATTTTACAGATATCCAGGTAAAGATATCCATGTGTGTGTGTGTGTGTGTGTATATATAATCTATCAATATCAGTCATATGTAAAGACCAAGGAGAAGGTGTGTTTATGATCAAACCTCCAAACATTTCACATCCCTAAAAAGCGCTGAATGTGCTCTGTACAGGACATCCAGAACTGTGGCATGTAGGGTCTCCGAGAAATGTACTAAAATATAATGTCCTCTACAGAGGACAAAAGTCTATGCCTGAGTCCCAGAAGGATATGAATCAAATGATGGCAATTCATCAGGGTGTTCCTTCAGTACTCCAGGGTCAAGGACAACAATTGCTGTCCCCGTTTGGTGTGTTTGTCAGTTTTGGAACTCGGTCAAAAGATTACAGACAAAGTACACCATCCCGCCGGGAACTGAAAAAATGATCAGTTGCCAAAGAGGAGAAAAGGGCCTCGGCAGATTCATCCAGTTATATTCCATCCAGTTTGTAGAATATAGTCTACCTGCACTTTGCAAAACATCTGTGGATCTGTGTAGGAAAGGGGCTGTAATTGTGACTCATGTAGTTCAGATCTAACTTTTCTGCTCCTCTGTGACAGAAAAAAAGAGTGAAACGGTAATTTAATTGGAGGTCAATCACATCATAAACAGATAACCTTTGTTGATATGCTTTTCTATTTGATAACATTATATGTCAAGGTAAGCCAGAACTATGACGTTTCCACTTCTTAAGGGCTCTTCTGATCGACATAAAATGACCAATACAGTTTGTTTTTGCCTTTTTAGGAGTAGATAAATCTTTAATTGGTCTCAACATAAAGCAGAATATTAAAAGGTATACAGACTTAGACTTTATGAGGTTCCATTTGTGCCAAAAAGGAGTTGACTGCTTTGTACTATACATTTGTCCATGTCTACAATCATTTCGCACTTGTTACGATAAATTAATAAATGATGATGTGTATGTTCTTTGATTATGCCATCTTGTTCTGTCATTTATGGAAGGCTATTTCCAAAAATTATGCCATTCTGTTTGTGCCAAAAACACAATCTGTTTGTTTCTAAAAAATATTATGTCAATGTATGAAGATGAAACCTATAAGTTAATGAAACCTATAAGTTAACTTATAAGTTAATATATATATATATATATATATATATATATATATTAACTTATAAGTTAACTTATAGGTTTCATTAACTTATAGGTTTCATCTTCATACATTGACATAATATTTTTTAGAAACAAACAGATTGTGTTTTTGGCACAAACAGAATGGCATAATTTTTGGAAATAGCCTTCCATAAATGACAGAACAAGATGGCATAATCAAAGAACATACACATCATCATTTATTAATTTATCGTAACAAGTGCGAAATGATTGTAGACATGGACAAATGTATAGTACAAAGCAGTCAACTCCTTTTTGGCACAAATGGAACCTCATAAAGTCTAAGTCTGTATACCTTTTAATATTCTGCTTTATGTTGAGACCAATTAAAGATTTATCTACTCCTAAAAAGGCAAAAACAAACTGTATTGGTCATTTTATGTCGATCAGAAGAGCCCTTAAGAAGTGGAAACGTCATAGTTCTGGCTTACCTTGACATATAATGTTATCAAATAGAAAAGCATATCAACAAAGGTTATCTGTTTATGATGTGATTGACCTCCAATTAAATTACCGTTTCACTCTTTTTTTCTGTCACAGAGGAGCAGAAAAGTTAGATCTGAACTACATGAGTCACAATTACAGCCCCTTTCCTACACAGATCCACAGATGTTTTGCAAAGTGCAGGTAGACTATATTCTACAAACTGGATGGAATATAACTGGATGAATCTGCCGAGGCCCTTTTCTCCTCTTTGGCAACTGATCATTTTTTCAGTTCCCGGCGGGATGGTGTACTTTGTCTGTAATCTTTTGACCGAGTTCCAAAACTGACAAACACACCAAACGGGGACAGCAATTGTTGTCCTTGACCCTGGAGTACTGAAGGAACACCCTGATGAATTGCCATCATTTGATTCATATCCTTCTGGGACTCAGGCATAGACTTTTGTCCTCTGTAGAGGACATTATATTTTAGTACATTTCTCGGAGACCCTACATGCCACAGTTCTGGATGTCCTGTACAGAGCACATTCAGCGCTTTTTAGGGATGTGAAATGTTTGGAGGTTTGATCATAAACACACCTTCTCCTTGGTCTTTACATATGACTGATATTGATAGAATGATCAAATTTAGCACTATGATAATATTTTGTAATTATCATTTAAATCGGACTAAGTTTCAAATTGTTTGTCGTAAAAACATCTCAGAAAATTTTTATAGGGTTTCAAATCGGAATATGACTTTTTTGGGCATAATTTTCATACATGTCTTCTGTAGAGGACACCAGGACAAACATCATGTTAATCAGGCAAACACAACAAGTCAACAGGGAAAGAAATTATAGATCAATATTTCTATGAAATATGAGATTCTTATGAAAATGTTGCCAAGTTATTACTCCCATTGTAACACCTCTTTTTTCATTATGATTTGCCCAAAGAACACATTAATATGCAAATTAGATGCAATGTATAGATACATCGTATAGAATGGGAATACCAATTTATGGACATTTTATGCACATATTGCATAAAGAAAAATAGTATATCAAATCATTCTGTTATATCTTTCATAACATAGTTGAAAATCATCTTTGTACAAAGTTTGGTTAAAAATAGCCTGAAGCCTAAAAACTGATTGGTGAATGAAAAAAAATATACCATTGTTTTTGTCTGTACATGCCTTTTCACGTATTTATTTATTTGCTTATTTTTGAATAACTTAGTCCTGATGTCTTCTACAAAGGACATAGATTAAAATATGAATAAAACAGTTTTTCAAAAATGTTTTTCTCTTCATTTGTTTCTTATGCTCCAACCAATGTAATGACATAAAAAATTTTTTTTTACAAAAGTTTGTTATGGTTCTCAGGAGGATATTGAGAGATTGTTAGGATAATGGATATACAGTAGTTCTTCCCCTGCAGTTGAACTCCTAAAAAGTTTTCTTAAGGCTACTGCTGGAAGGAATTTAGTTTCTTATCTTTCTCAAATGATAATGTTCCAGTATTGCTTCATAATCTGTTGTTCAGTACACAGAATTGTCTCTAAAAACCCTTCAGGGTTTGTTCATCAAATCTATGTAAAGTGATTTTTATTTGTATTTCAAACTGCTAGTGCGTGTAAATCCATTCAAAAGTCCTTTTTCCCCAGTGATACTAACAGTGACCCTGAGAGGAGTCACGTCTGTGCAGATGGAGTTTGAAACAGAATTCCTGGTAGAATTGCACAGAAAAGCTTCCTGATCAAAACACTTGATTGGTGGTTCTGTTCACCTCATTTAATGCTGATTACCCAACCCTGCTAAATGTATCAAAGGTTACTTTTTGTCAAGCTAGATTTACCTTTCAAATACTGCAACGTATATGTTTTTTTCAGTGGCCTGAATCACACACTTTGTGTCTCAGGTTTGACTATACAAGTAATGTCCTAACCAGCATTTCTGACTTTGTGAATAAAACGAGTCATTCAGAGATATTAAATACACACGACTGTTCAAAGTTTGGCGTTGGTAAGACTTTTTAATGTTTATTTTATTTTATTTTTTGAAAGTCTCTTATGCTCAAAAATACAGGGAAAAACAGTAACATTGTGATTACAATTTAAAATAACCGTTTTCTATTTGAATATATTTTACAATGCAATTTATTTCTGTGATGGCAATGCTGATATTTCAGCATCATAACTCCAGTCTTCAGTGTCACATGATCTTTCAGAATTCATTAGGACATGTAAAAAAAAAAAAAAAACTCTCTGTATAAAGAACACATTAAACCACTGTATAGTTCTTTAAAGGTTCTCTAACTCTCTCTTAGTCTCTTAGTTTATTTGGGGAAAGGATTAAAAAACGACATTAAAATACAGTGTATTTCCTGAAGATAATGTAGTTCTCAACCTTTTTGCCCCCAAGGCCCCACTATAAGGAAATATTCCAGGGCCCACACACAAGACTTTATGACCTCAGAAAAGCATAAAAGTGATTCCAAACAGCTTTTGCAATGTAGTAAATTCCCATTCATAGCAAACATATGAGAGTGGAGTAACATATCTAAAATCTAAGGAGAAGAATGGGGTTCCTCTTATGGTTCTACATAGGACCATTTGACAATAGTGCTGTATTGCACCTTTAAAGATAGGTGCTATGTAGCACTTAAAGTGGTTCCCCTATGATTACAAGCCAATGAACAACTTTTAGAGCTATTTAGAATCCTTTTTGCTCAGAGTGTATGCTGATTTGGTGCTCAAGAAACATTTCTTATACATTTCAGTGTTTTACTTTCATGTATTATTATGAGTATATATTTATTTATTTTATTATTCAGCATTACTACCTTTTTGTCTTTTTTCATTGTTTGTTTTTTTCCTCACACTGTATCAAAAAAATAATAAGTCATATAAAATAAATGATTCACAATACAAAATAAATCAAGACATATTTCATATTATTTTAGTATTATTTTCAGTTGGACTGCTTAATATTTTTGTGAAAACCATGGTACATTTTTGTAGGATTCTTTGATGAAAAGAATGCCATTTACTTGAAATTTTAAACTTTTATAACATTATAAATGTTTTAACTGCCGCTTTTGATCAATGCAGTATGTCCTTTCTGAATAAAAGCATTAATTACTGTTCAATTAATTGAACGGTGGTGTAACTACCACAAGCATATAGAAGAAAGGTCAGTCCTCAAATTGTGAAGTAGTCAGGTGACCAGTATGATAAGCTTGACCTCAATAAACACTTGACCAATATAGATTTAGATCCAACATTGATCTGAACAAATCATGTTCGCCTCTCGGCAGAACCTTGATAAACCTAACCTTGAGCTCTATCGCAATACTATGACCAATAAAGTGAGTATGCTAGAAATGTTTAAAACAAGGCCACCAGCTTATGAAATAGTACTGGGTATTATTTACGTGAACTGACAATCCTATGATGATGAGCAGCATCATAACCAGTAAACACCATGTGATGAGCTGGATCAGTGTTCGACTCATGTCTGACCCGCTGCCATTTTTGCTGCGACTTAGTCACAGCTTTTTTTTCCCTTTTGTTTTTTGTCTATCTGTTTTTCTTCATTAAAACACAGCAGACCCCGTAATCAGCCATTGTTCTTTTTCAAGGCCCTCAAATGATCAAATGGAGACAGAAGAACTATGTCAAAGGAACAAAGGAAACAGGAAGGGAAATGTTGATTCAGAAGCCTTAGAATCTGATTTATATCATCTCATTTAAACACATTTAAACCTGTTTTATATCAGTAAATACAACTGCATGGCTGTCTAAAATGTACAGTTCAATAAACTGTGGTAAAACATCACTGAACTCTAAAAAGTGACAAGCACATGTCCAAAATATGATTCATTTTTGTTCTTATCCCTCATTCCTCTCGTTCCTTCTTATCCTTTGCTTCTCTAAACTCTGACTGCATTCTCTCCCAGAGCCCCAGAGGACAGCTTACCCAAGTCACAAACATTAAGCAAACATGTGCCACATCTGGTAATGAAAAAGCAGAGACACAGAGGCAGAGAGAGAGAGAGAAAGGGATGAGGGAGAGTCTCTCTTCTGCTGACAGGAGGGTATATAAGACAGTACATCGTCTCTGTGGTCAGTGTCGCTGTGAGCTCACTGTTACAGCAGCTGAACTAGTTCTCATTCAGCATGCAGGCACACAATTATAGACGGGCTCTTCTCGCCTGGTGCCTGGTGTTTCTGGTGCTTGTCCAGCAGGTAATTATGATGATTGTAATTTTTGTATATTTTATAAATGAATTTGTTCACAGCTCCCTTAACTGTTGACATGTGATATTTATGTTAGTGCGTTCACTTGTTCCTTCAGTATAATTTTTAAAAAATACTTTAGATGACCTAAAATATTATCTTAATATTATTAAGATAATATTTTAATAATATAAATTAACCAATTAAAATAATACATTATATATGTTTTTATATTATCGTTCAATTTTTTATATTATTGTTTAAAAGTGGAACCATTTTAAAGGAGCCACAATGCTGTCAAATACTGTTTCGTTGTAGGTGTATTTATTTACACTTACTGTTAAGAAATTAAAATCACATATTATAAACCTAATAGTCAAAGTCGTAAAACATGGCTACTTATACCATGGTCTGTCTGAATACTCGATTCTGATTGGCTGGCAGGTATGCGTTAAAACTGTTTCTATACAGAAACAGTTGTATAATTTTAGCTATTTTATTCAACTGATATTACTTATTTAATATTACATGAGTGTAGAGCTGACTGACACATTGTGTGTTTCAGGTGACCTGCAATCCTGTGCCAAAGTCAGACACAACTTCAGCTTCTGTACAGAAAGTTCAAAGGTCACTAAAGAGAACAGCTCGAATGACCCCATTATGGAGGATCATGGGTACTAAACCTCATGGCGCCTACTGCCAGAACAACTATGAGTGCTCGACAGGAATATGCAGGTGAATGCATTTTTTGAATCTTTTTTTTTTTTTTGCATCAAGTTTTTTGTCCTACTGACAATACTTTCAAACATATCTTTTAAACAAGAAATATAAGAACTGATTCTCCATTTTAATTTTGTTCCACAGGAAAGGCCACTGTTCCTACAGCCAACCGATTAATTCCTAAAATGAAGACTCCTTCCTTCTCTGATCTGACATTTCTACACCATCATGCATGACGGAAGCTTGATTCAGTGAGCAGCAGGAGGCAACTGAATGTGCAATGCAGTTAATCATCAGTTAGACATATAGTAAGCCACAAATGAGGCAATAGGTAAAGTTCTGAAGATTGTGCTTATCATAAGGTACACAACATGTGGACTATTTTGAGAGTGCAAAGAAAATCAACATAAACCTCATAATCTATCTGCACTGTGATATTGCTATATACAAGAAGCATTATTAGTGGGATTTGCATGACATTTTTTATAAACATATTTGAGGTGGTATTGGGAAGGTGATACAGTATGTGTTTTGGGCCAGTTTCCCTGAATCAGATTGAGTCCAATCCCTGTTCTGGATGTCCATCGAGCAGTACAGAGAGAGTATAGCTAGAGAGAGTATAGCTTTTGGCACTAACAGCTGATCGCAGGACTAAGCTTAGTCCAAACATGGAAACTGGTGTGTAGTATTAGATCATGTTACTTGTAAGCTATATATGCAAGTGTAGGCAAATGTGTCTACTAGTGCCTTAGCTCAACCCAAATGTCGTTGAACCAAAGCTAGTCTGGAGAAAAAGGGACAGAGAAAGTGCAAAGGTTGCCTTTATTGATTGTGCCTATATATTATTAACCATTTGCCTCCATTCTTTGCCTTTGTCTGTGTGCTCACGTTTGTTTTTATTTAATTTAAGGCTCATTTACCTGTCACTATTTATGTTGTTATATACAAGTGTCTCCACCTCATCTCATAGATCAGGATTTACAAGCATCGTTTCAATATGGGATTACTTATTTATTGTATTGCTCTTTTCATTTTGTATGACTCAACAGTTCATTTAAAGCTCTTTTTTATGTATCTGACTATATATCAATATAAGATTTATAAGTTATATTTACTGTACTGTAACTCTATATGTGCATCTCTCATTGAACTTTGGGGTTCTGAAATAAAAACATGTTCCGAGAAAATGGCTTTTATGTCATGAACTCCATTTGTTGCATTTACAGTTGCACAGTTCAATGCAGTTTTGCCAACATATTTCTCAGCTGCAGTTCCAGGAAAAACTTAATTCTAGTGCATTTAAAAATGTAAACATTTGTGAATTTGGCCTGAATAGCTGGACGTCAATCACCCTTACAGATTTGTCATGCAAGCCTCTGCAGTGTGATCAGGGTTTCTCAAGGTTAGCTGCACACAGCAGCTATTTGGCTGATATGGCAGACCTCACAGAGGTTAGCCAAGCATGTGCAGTGCAGACTGGGGACTAACATTCAGAGACATATAAATCAGTGATTCTGAAATGATAATAAACAGAACAAAAGAAAAATGACACTTTTCAAATGGCAATTCTTTTTTGCCATTTTATCATTGACAGTTTTGTTGTCAGACAGATCAAGAGATATGAAGATCACGACATGAAGTCATATGGTGACGTGTTGAGGATTATGAGCAGCAGCTCAGCACTCAGCCTCGGTGTGCTGTTCACGCGTACATTCTGAGTGACAAAGAACTCTAGAATTCACAGAACCAAAGTTAAGTAGTGATCAGTGTCATTTCTCCTGATTGGTGTAAGTGCTAAACACCCATACATGAGGAGCACTGGAAAATATGATGTTTTCTGTCAAAATAATTGTAATTTTAACAATAAAAGATTGTAAAATGCTACAGAAAAAAAACGTTTAATTTGTTACCGGTAAGTTCTCTTACTATTTTTTTGTTATCAGTTATGTATATTAGGGTTTTATGTTACAATTTATGTTGTTGAATGTCTATTGCATTATTTTAGTGTTACCATGATGGTGTTTTGTATTTATGATAATAAACAGAACAAAAGAAAAATGACACTTTTCAAATGGCAATTCTTTTTTGCCATTTTATCATTGACAGTTTTGTTGTCAGACAGATCAAGAGATATGAAGATCACGACATGAAGTCATATGGTGACGTGTTGAGGATTATGAGCAGCAGCTCAGCACTCAGCCTCGGTGTGCTGTTCACGCGTACATTCTGAGTGACAAAGAACTCTAGAATTCACAGAACCAAAGTTAAGTAGTGATCAGTGTCATTTCTCCTGATTGGTGTAAGTGCTAAACACCCATACATGAGGAGCACTGGAAAATATGATGTTTTCTGTCAAAATAATTTTAATTTTAACAATAAAAGATTGTAAAATGCTACAGAAAAAAACGTTTAATTGGTTAACGGTAAGTTCTCTTACTATTTTTTTGTTATCAGTTATGTATATTAGGGTTTTATGTTACAATTTATGTTGTTGAATGTCTATTGCATTATTTTAGTGTTACCATGATGGTGTTTTGTATTTGTGTGTATATCATTGTACACCTTCTATATATTAGTATATAATGCTACTTGTGATGAACTTTGTTTTGTCATGTGGCTTTCTTTTTACCACCTGGGTGTTATGGCATCATATTAAAGGTGATGTGGCATGTTTGTTTGTTTGTTTTGTAAATTACAGTTTTGAACTGAAAAATGTACAGGTTATTCTGTAAATATAGTATACATTTTTCTGTATTTAAATTTTTTTTTTCTGCAAACCACATTATTCTGGCAATCACCTTTTTCTGTAAAAAAAAAAATCAAGATTTTAAATAAAAAAAATGAAGGCAACTATTTTAAACATCCCAAAATAATTACTTTTCAGTAATAAGGTACATGTTAAATAATAATGTATACACGTCAAAATAACAAGTTAAGATTAGCTGGGATATTGCAATGATAAGCCAAAATGTCCAATTGTCTAAAATTATTTGGACACAAATCACCGTTCAGAACTAGAGCTGAAAGGGAGGAGGGGTGAAATTCTGAAATTTATCCTTGAAAATGAGAGGAGAGGACACGAGATGAGATGTAAGCAAACAAAGAAATAAACAAATAAACTATTTCTTCAAGTAAATTTAATGACTGGAAATCTGTTGGGATGTGACTGCTGCCACTAAGTGGACGTGTGTGCCAGACAGATCTTTATGATATCACAGATGTAAAAAGAAAAGTAAATATACAGCGCTTTTGGTGAGTTTTGTGCAAAAGGAAATTTTGGTCTAAATGTTTGTAACAAAGGTGATTTTTTTTTTCCAAAACAAGAAAACTAACAAAGAATTATACTGATGTTTTACAAAGTGTACTTACTGTTACAATCATAATAGCAAGAAAATAACCAATTACCCCAAATAAATATATTAAGTAAAACAAATGATCAGGTTGATGATTCATTAAAATGAATTAACAAGGGATTTTAAGTATTTTATACATTCAGTTTTCTTTTCTCTTGTATCTTCTTGCATCAGTTCAGTTTTAAATTGCAGTTTCATTGTGAATTAACTCTCGTTCTTAAACGGTAAAATAAAAATGAGTCGAATCTTTGTTTTTGTTTGTTTAAATATTATTCGATACTCAACGTCAACACGGATTCTTTTTTTTTCCCCTTTATTCATGAAAATAGAACAAATAACAAACAGAGCATAGCATAAGACAGTCAGTGCTATACAAAGTGTGACATTAATTAGTAACGGGAACTGAAAATAATGTCATAATATTTTAAACATGTTAATGACTTTTTGCGTCAACACGGATTCTTGTGAACGCAGGTCCTTCATGACATGACGTCAGGAACGCGATGTACTCTCTGTTTTCACAAGATGTGTAAAAATCTTTGAGGTGAACGTTTTTACGACCTTACTCCCTAAACTTTTCAGACTAGTTCCTTAAAAAAGTTTGTCGCTATAAATGTATTCGACTTTACATAACTTGAGCTCACCGGTGTTATTTTGAAAAGTCGGAAGATCCTCCGAGCTGACTGTAACTGGCTTCAGTGTAAGCGCGAGTGTGCAAGAAGAATTTACTTTCCTTCCGGATTTTGCCCTTAAGTGTTCAGGTTTGTTTATATTCACTGAATCTATGCAAGCGTTCTCGAAAAAAAGCATTCTTCTTAATGTCCGTATTGGTTTATTACAGGAGGATGTTGGCGGGTTTTGAAGCATAAAGGTTTTTCGCAAACTTTATAGGAACTAAAATGAGGAGTCGCAGCAATTCTGGAGTTAAACTTGACAACTACGCGCGGATAGTTAATCAGACTATACTGCGTCACCAAGTGAGTGTCTGCATTTCTACAAGGACTAAACAGTTTGTGTTTTTACTAAACATGCCTTCATTCTTTAAATGTAGATATTTTCGATCTGCCACAGTTCTTGGATCTTTATTCATGCGGAGAGAAGAGTATGCAGTTTAGTGTTGTGTTACAAACACACTCCTTTAATGTATAAAAAGTAAAAATTAAAGTCTACATGTGTATGCTATATCTGGGTCAGAATTTGACCAGGGCTTTTGCCACCAAAAGTGAAAAAAATGATTTCCAATTAATTTTTAATTAGTAATTTATCTGTGATAGTGTATTTAATTATTAACTGTTTTATTCTAAATTCATTTAAAGTATTTCACTTAAGTAAAATACATGTTGCGTGCTTTTATGTTGGATAAAATAATATACCTTCACAAAGGAAAAATACCCATGAAAATAAATTCAAATATAATTTCTGACGCAGGTGTATACAGTCCTGTTTAAAAATGTGGGTTAAAAATATTTTAAGTCTCTCATGCTCACCAATGCAGCATTTATTTGATCAAAATAATCGGAAAATAATACAATAAAACGGAATGTTATGAAATATTATTACAATTTAAAATAACTGTTTTTTTATTTTTATATATTTCGAAATATAATTTAATCCTGTGAGGACAAAGCTTAATTTTCAGCGTCATTACTCCAGTCTTCAGTGTGACATGATCCTTCAGAAATCATTCTAATATTATTCTCTAATATGAATATTTAATTTATATATATATATATATATATATATATAATATAGTATGTGTGTTTGTGTTTTTTTATGGAAAAAGTAATGCTTGCATATTAATTATACATATAGTGTATTACCTGATGCACTGGGCATTTTTAACTAGCTGTATTGATAACTTGTAGGACCCAGTGACAGGTCTGTTACCAGCAAGCCAAGAGCAGCCTGATGCCTGGGTGAGGGACAATGTCTACAGCATCCTGTCTGTCTGGGCCCTCAGTTTGGCTTACAGGAAGAACGCAGACCGTGATGAAGACAAGGCTAAAGCCTATGAGCTTGAGCAGGTACAAACTGAGATGGGGATTTTAATTTTTTTTTGCAGTGCATTGGTATTGATTCTGTGACCTGAGGAATCTGTTTGTTACCTGAATGAATGTTCACAGGATGAACTGATTGAGTACGCCTATTAACCCAGTACAGCGTTTAAGATATTTATTCGGTAACAACATTTGTTCATGAGAACATACATGTTGTAGAACCCAGAAAGAACCCACAGACTCAATATGGTCTGCTGGACGAATATTTTTAATCACATGAGCACATGTGGCAACTGTTTGGTAACAGCAACATCAGAAGCCATACCAAAATATTCACCAGTAGATTATATTATTTTATTTCCATGCATGTGTTTTTTAAAGAAAGGTCAGTTGACTTTTCATGACTGCGTGTATATGTATCAGTGTATCTAAGCTGTCTCTTTACAGTGGCTCAGAAGTGTTATGTTACTCATGTCTGTGCTATTAAACGAAGAGCTGAAAGGTCACAGTTGAGCCTGTGTTCCAAGTGTTGTTTTGGAGGCAGTCTGTTTGTCTTGATCTCTTTTTTTCTTCTTTCAGAGTGTGGTGAAGTTGATGAGGGGAATTCTTCAGTGCATCATGCGACAGGTACCACCCGCCATTAACATTAACCGCACTACATGCTCAACAAATAAAAAAGATACGGCAGAAAGATATACAACAGCCAGACCTGTCTGTACATTCCAAAACATGCATTGATAGCACTTTCCATTTTTATTCACGGTTTATTTACCATTCTATTTATCTGGCTGTAAATTAGGCTGTAAGCTAACGAACATGCATGCATACACTACCATTCTAAAGTTTGGAGTCAGTAAGATAAAAAGAAAAAAAAAGTTCATACTTTTATTCAGTATTTTATTCTATTTCAAAGAAATGCTATTCTTTTGAAATTTATTAAAGAATCCTGAAAATAGATATTTTGGTTTACACAAAAATATAATGCAGTTACCTATTTTTAACATTGATAATAATAAGAAATGTTTCTTGAGCACCAAATCATCATATTAGAATGATTTCTGAAGGATCATGTGACACTGAAGAGTACAGTCATGGCCAAAAGTTTTGGCAGTGACATAAATTTTGTGTTTTGCAAAGTTTGCTGCTTAAGCTGTTGTGGTGTTCATTCACATTGTTTCTAGACTATTATGTAGAGTGATCAGATGCATTCTAAATAATTGCTAAAAGTTTCATCGGTCAAAAAAATGAACTTTTCACAAAAAAAACTAATTTCACTGTTTTTTGATCCTGACACAAAATGACCAGCTAACATTAAAGGGGTCATATGACGTTGCTAAAAAGAATATTATTTTGTGTATTTGGTGTAATACAATGTGTTTATGCGGTTTAAGGTTAAAAAAACACATTATTTTCCATATAATGTACATTATTGTTGCTCCTCTATGCCCCGCCTTTCTGAAAGCTCATCGGTCTGAAAAAGCGAGGTGTGCTCTGATTGGCCAGCTATCCAGTGCGTTGTGATTGGCCGAATACCTCAAGCGGGCGCGGCACCCCGGTTGGGAAACACTGTTTTAAATAATGCCGCGAGTGGGGCTTGAGGAAGTGGTGTCGCCTGCGTCTGCGCAGTGCGACCTGATGCAGCCCCTGAAGCGAGACACAGGAAACAGAAATACTGCAAAATAATAATAATAACGAGACGAAATAACGTTATAACATTTCGTTTCGTCTCGTTTTGGTCAACGAAAATGAAGAGACATTTTAGCATAGTTTTTATTTTGTAAACCACATTTAGTCTCGTTTTTATTCGTCAACGATATTGCATTATACATTTAATTATAGTCATTGTCACATGACCAGCATTTTCGTCTCGTCTCGTCTCGTTTTCGTCACGTAATAAAGGTTCGTTGACGACGATATTTAGTCATAATTTTCGTTGACGAAAGCAACACTAGTTGACTCTTAACTTTTATAAAGAATATCTCTTTGGATTTGAGACTTTAGTCTTTGCAACTTTACAGATCTTCTTTATGCACCAAGAGCTTGTAACACTCCAAAGAGAAATGGTCAAAATGGCCTCACAATCACATGCAAGGAAACTGCTACAAAGAATATTGCATCTGAAAGAACCATTTACTGGATCATCAAGAACTTCAAGGAGAGAGGTTCGACTGCAGTGAAGAAGTCTTCAGGACGTCCCAGAGCGTCCAGCAAGTGCCAGGATCTCCTCCTGAGGAGTCAGCTACAGAATCGTGTCACCAGCAGTGCAGAGCTTGCTCAGGAATGGCAGCAGGCTGGTGTGAGAATCTGCACACACAGTGAGGCCAAGACTTTTTGATAATGGCCTGGTATCAAGAAGGGCAGCAAAGAAGCCACTTCTCTCCAAGAAAAACCTCAAGGACCGACTGAGATTCTGCAGGAAGTACAAGGATTGGACAGCAGAAGACTGGTGCAAAGTTATATACTCTGATGAAGCTCCCTTCCGACTGTTAATAACTAACAACTAATAAGGCAAGAATGGATCGCCATCAGTCAGGATTTGGCCCAGAAGCTAATATCCAGCATGCCAGAGCGAATTGCAGAGGTTATAAAGAACAAGGGTCAACACTGTAAATATATACTCATTGTATTTTTTTTTGCCAATAAAGGCCTTTAAACCTTATGATATGCTTATCATTGTTTTTCAGTATACCATAGACACTCGTGGAAAAATAATCTACAAATACTGAAGCAGCAAACTTTGCAAAACACAAAATTTATGTCACTGCCAAAACTTTTGGCCATGACTGTAGAGTAATGCTGCTGAAAAATCAGCTTTGCCATCACAGAAATAAATAGTTTGAAAGTATATTAAAATCTAAAATGGTTATTTTAAATTGTAATAATAGCCTATTTCACAATGTTATTGTTTTTACTGTTCGTATTTTTTATCAAATAAATGCAGCCTTGGTGAGCATAAAGAGGCTTTCAGAAACATTACAAAAAAGCTTACATGCCACAAACTACTGAACTGTAGTGTACATAAAGTTGTACACACAAATATACAAATGCGCATACATGGTTATGCAATCTATCAGTCTCATACACAGTTCAATTGTGCATAACGCATATTACCATTTTGTCCATTAGATATTGTCTGAAGTGGTCTTTTGTGCTCTGTAGTGCTATCTCTTGTCCTCTAACATTTCACTGCAGATGGACAAAGTGGAGAAGTTCAAATACAGTAAGAGCACTTTGGACAGCCTCCACGCCAAGTACAACACTCAGACCTGTGCCACTGTGGTGGGTGACAGGGAATGGGGGCATCTCCAACTTGATGCTACCTCACTCTATCTCCTCTTCCTGGCTCAGATGACTGCCTCAGGTACTCCAGGTCTCCCTTTAGAGCTTGCATAACATGACTTAAGACACCTGAGACTCTTAAGAGTATGCGGTTCTTCCTCTTAAACGTGTACAAGCTTTCTTTCTTTTCCTCTAAAACAGTAGAATCTCTTTTTGTCCACATTTTACAGTCTTTAGTAGGCCTGCACAAGTAATAAATGATGAAGATAGCGGTTGTAGTTTGTGACCGGTCGTGAGCTCTAATTATAAGTGTTCAAATAAGTGCAAAATGTTTATTATTATTATTATTATTATTATTTTTGCAGTGGTTGAAGAATTCTGTCATTCCAAACCTATAAAACTTTTGTTCAGAAATCCTGGAATCTGATTGGTTACTTTGTGTACTGAGCCTAGCATTAGTAGATCTTCTCCCACATATCCTTTGCCATGTCTTGTGTCCTTTTAGGGCTGCACATTGTGTACACTCAGGACGAGGTGGATGTGGTCCAAAATCTGCTGTTTTACACTGAATCTGCATACAAAGTGGCTGTAAGTCTCTCAGTATCGATCATATAGGCCTTATGTATTTGTATATGTTTGTATGTTTTTCTCATTTTAGTCTGTAATTGTTATTAAAGAGCCACTCTCTGTAACTGGCATTTTCTCCTGTGATTTTTCAGGACTATGGGATGTGGGAGAGAGGAGACAAAACCAATCAGGGGATCCCTGAGCTCAATGCCAGCTCAATAGGGATGGCTAAAGTGAGTGTGATGAAACAAAATAGACAGTCAGTCCTCTTCTGAGCAGCTGAGAATTCTCAGACTGGCATGATGGGGAGGGGATTGTTCATGCCGTGCACTCATGAACACCGCATATTAAAGTGACCCAATGTAACCTCAACATGAACTCTGTGGTATTAGTGTTCCTTCCCAGCTTTCCCTGTCAGCTTGTCATTTCTTTTTGTTCCGATTGTGACACTTTGCTCAGAGCAGAAGGGTTCTGGTTGTTCTTTCTCTGTCCGAGAAGACTGAGTACCATTCTAAAGTTAGGGAACTAGCCCTTAACCTTGTTTTAATACAATGTACTGGTTTGAATTTAGAAAATCTGTAAAAATTCAATTGTGGTAGCTGAATTTGTTGTCTGTGGCCCTGGATTTCAGTGCACACTGAATGAATATTGGCTTTGTTGTGACATTGTGAGGACAAAACTCTGTCTAAGCCCCTGAATGGACCCTTTGTTACTGCAGGCAGCACTTGAAGCCCTAGATGACTTGAATCTATTTGGAGCCAAAGGGGGACCTGACTCTGTGGTTCATGTTTTAGCAGATGATATCCAGCACTGCCAGGTGAGGCTATAGTGGTTCTAGTGCTCTGAATTTTTTTAGGCACTTTTTTTCACCATCACCTTACTAGAATTTTTTTTTAAACAATTATCATCTCCTTACTGCCACATATTCCTCTCAGTCCATTCTGAGCTCTATGTTGCCCAGAGCTTCAACGTCTAAAGAGGTGGATGCTGGCCTCCTGTCCATCATTTCATATCCAGCCTTTGCTGTGGAAGACATGGAGTTAGTCAATATCACTAAGGAGGAAATCATCTCCAAGCTCCAGGTCAGAACTTGATCTCGGACATGAGGAACTTGTTTAACAGCTGTCTGTCTCTCACTCTATGGTGGTTTATATTTGTTACATGAATCCCTTTTTGTCTGTAGGGAAGATATGGCTGTTGTCGTTTTCTTAGAGATGGCCACAAAACTCCTAAAGAGGTCAGTATATCCAATACACAGACACATTGGGCTATACATTAATTGTATTGGATATTTTTTTAAATATACAAATACTTTAGAATGTGTAGAAACAAATACATATAGTTTTACATCTAGTATTAAGAATTATTACAGAAATATATGGATGTGTACTGTACCTGATAAATGTGTCTAATTATGTCTGTAATAAACTAAATTGATCATATATTTTTTTAAATACTTGACCTCTTTTCCCAATAGGACCCCAACAGGCTGTACTATGAATCTGCTGAGCTGAAGCTTTTTGAAAACATTGAATGTGAGTGGCCACTTTTCTGGACCTACCTGATATTGGATGGCATCTTTATCAACAGTCCAGAGCAGGTAAAACCATTCAGAATTTCTGTTTAACCAGTCTCATTCTGGAAATATGAGTGTTTTGGAAATATGAGTCAATATGGTGTAAATTTGAATAAATATGATGAAGATTTAAGGAAATTTGTACCCTACATGTTTAAAACCAAGTTAATAGAGAGCTAGAATATCATTAGCACACATAGCATTGAATGCTTACTGCACTGCTTGTCTGTTCTCTTCTGTCATATACATACATTCTTTTTTAGATATTTTCTTATCAAACCTATTACATTATATATTTTGCATATGTAGTTTAATTTCAGTATGTGGCTAAAAATACTATTATCACAAAATACTATGCAGATTATGGTCAGTTGAAGTTGACAGATTTCACAGATTTTTTTTTTTTTTTTTAAGCATGAGACTTGTGATTCCATCCAGTCAGATGATATAAAATATGTTTGATATTTTGAGCTGATTTTAGAACACACATTGTTTTCATTTGTGATGCGTATCATAGCAACGAGGTGTATGTTTCTGCATGAGTAACAATATATACAGTTTGTATATAGTTTTGTAACAATATACAATATTCAGGTACAGGATGCCTAGTGTTTTAAAATGTGTTCAGATTGTAAAACTCATGTAGTTTATTTCAGACTTAAGTGGAGTGGTGCCTTCTGGCTGCTAGTATAGAGACAAAAGACAAAGTGTAAAGATAAGAATAGTGAAAAGACAACGCTTGAGAGAGACTTTCTAGAAGTTAAAAAATAAGGTTGTGCAGCAGATACAGGCAGGCTGTATTTTCATGTTTCTGTCCTCTCAGGTTCAGGAGTATCGAGAAGCTCTGGAAGGTATCATGATCAAACAAAAAGATGGGGTACGGCTGCTGCCTGAACTCTATAGTGTTCCTCCAGATAAGGTGAGAAATCTCTTCCTAACTAACTACATTTTTTTTTTTTTTTTAAATCTGATCTGTATAGCAATTAAATATCACTGGATTAATGAGAATTCAGATTTAATTTAGATGAAATTAGTTTTTTTTATATACTTTTGATAACATATTTTTATTATTATTATTTCAGGTGGATGAAGAGTATGTTAATCCACACACGGTGGAGAGGATCCCAATGGGAAAGTGCCCTCTGAAGTGGGGACAGTCCCTTTATGTCCTGGGCAACCTTTTGGCAGAGGTGAGAGGTTAAAAGTCATATATTTGCTATAGTTCTTTGAAAGCTTTGTACCAAGTTATATTTGAGAAAGTATGGCATGCACCTCAAATTTCTCCTTTCCATTTCAGGGTTTTTTGGCTCCTGGAGAAATAGACCCTCTAAACCGCAGGTTCTCTACCATCCCTAAACCAGATGTTGTTGTACAAGGTATGTTTTAATATTTTTCAACCAGTTGCACTCAATTCTTTATGGCACATGTGATGCATGGTTGAAATTTACCCTGATGTTTGTTTTTTTTGTTCTGATAAGTGTCCATCCTTGCTGAGAATGAGGATATTAAGGCACTCCTGCAGAAGAATGGGATTGATGTGGAGACAGTGGCAGACATCCACCCCATCAGAGTGCAACCATCTCGAGTTCTCAGCCATATTTATGCTAGACTAGGTAGGAAGTGGTACACTGTAAGGTCTCACTTGACACTGGTATGAAGAAATACAAAACGTGCTATTATTTTTTAAAACTCAGTGCTGTTAAAATTTTTCAACATTTTCAAAGGAAAACAAAACACATTACTGGAGTATATTTTACAATAAAATACTATTCAGTTTTTTTGAGTGAAAATTGAAAATTGTTTCAGAGAAAATCCTACACCATTTAAAAAAAATTTTCAGTATTTATTTCATGTATTTAGGGTGCATGAGTATGTTTATCTTTCTCTAAGGGCGTAATGAGAGACTGGGGCTGACCGGCAGACCTTACCGTAGGATTGGAGTGTTGGGAACCTCCAAGCTGTACATCGTCCGCAACACCATCTTTAGCTTCACACCTCAGGTTCTTCATAATGTGCTAAAGTAGGCATGTTTGAGCCTTATGCGGACTTAGAGAGCCACTGATTATCATTCAGCAGAAGTTAAATAAAATGAGCCACAGAAAGATAGTCACAGCTTTTAAAATATATGCTAAATGGCAAATGTTTTTCATCATTTTTTCATTTATTCTCTCTTTTGTTACTCCCCGGTAGTTCATAGATCACCAGCAGTTTTATCTGGCCCTGGACAACAAGATGATTGTGGAAATGTTGCGCACTGACCTGTCTTACCTATCTTCTCGCTGGAGGATGACTGGCCGTCCTACCGTCACCTTTCCCATTTCCCAGACCATGCTTAGTGAGTGAAAATTTGCATCCCTGATAATGTGGAGTCATCTAAAAAAAAATTAAACGAGAATAAGTGTGTAGTTTTCCCCCCCAATTTTTTGTGCATTTCTTCTTAGACAATGAACACACAGACTTGGACCCTGCTGTGCTGGCTACCCTTAAGAAGCTACAGGATGGCTATTTTGGAGGGGCAAGGTCAGACAATGAGGCTATAAATAAATATAATGTCATCAACAATACATATTCAAGGGCAGTTTCAGCTTACTTGCTTGCTGCTCTCAATTTCCTAGGATCCAGACGGGCAAGTTATCTGAGTTCCTGACCACGTCTTGTTGTGCTCATCTGAGCTTCCTCGATAGTGGTAAGACACGCTCCAATAGGGGCTTGGATGAAGATGATGATGTTGAGGACGGCTACTTTAGAGGTGCTGTGCATGACCTGAGCTTCAATGATGGTAAGGGGAAATAATATCCTGATAAAGAGATTTTGTTTGACGATGACTTCTGAAATGGTCATATACTGATGTTGGTCATTTTGGAGATGAAGTCATTTTACATTGCTTTTAGGTCTAGACTACATTTTTAGCGTAAAAGGTCCTACATTTTATTCATTTTGATCTTGAGTCCAATCTTTAGGGAGAGCTAGTGTAATGGGTTTTAATGAACTAAACAGTTCTTATAATGAAGAATTTGCTGGAGGAAACATTTACACATCTCTGACCTTTGACTCTTCTGGTTTACTTTGGCTTCTCAGCCTTTTTTCTCTACCATCATTGCAAGATGTGTTACCATGTTGATTTTTATGTTGATCATTTGCAATGAGCACCTGAAGTGTGAAAACAGCATCATGTTGCTCAAGATTCATGCATTTTTTATATTAATTTGTTTTGCATTTTATTCAAGGTTCTGTGGCATTTCCTGTAAGGAATGAAACTTATGATTGGTTAGGGGTTAAAGCCTTTTATAAATGAGTAGTCTGGGTAATCAAGCTTGAATTATTCTCCAAGGAGTGCATTTACACTTGGACTGAAGGCTATAATGTTACATAAACACATTAGTTTGGTGCATTGCAAACTTTTTTCTTTAATGTCTTGCTGCTCATCGTTGCCTCCAACCCTACAACCTGTCTTTTTCTCATGTCACTTTCTTTCTAATCCTGACTCCTAACCCTTTCTTTCTCAGATACAGATGATCTAGCACAATACCTAGACCAGCTGTTGACTGCAGCGGTGCCTCAGCGGGGGCTCAGAGTTGAGGGACAGGCAAAAGGGCTGAGTCGCTTCAAGGCTGCAGCCACTAAGACACTTGAGATGGTGTCTCTCATGAACAAAGCCAAGGAGCTTCAAATCCACAGTGAGCTGAACTAATATCAACTACTGCTGTACTCAAACTGAAATCTTACTTGTTGAAGGGTAATTTTTAGGGATGCAACAACCACAACAAAACACAGCGTCACACATGGCGGGCTTGAGTGAGCAGAGGCGGGCGGCTTGCGGCAACCACATGTGACGACCTCGGGCTGGACTCTACTTCGTCCACGGTGAAAACCGATTCGGCAAACTCCAAAGAGAAAGGAAAAATTTAAATCGCATCATATGACCCCTTTAATGGAAATGATCAACAATGAATTCAGAGGCGGACAAAGTACACAACTCCATTACAAGTAAAAGTTGTAAAGACAGATTTTTCAAACTTTTTTGTAAAAGTACAGAAGTACTTGCTTTTACTTTTGGTACTTAAGTACTTTTAAATTTCCTTTTTTATGTCAATGCACTGTTTTATTATTGTTGTATGTAATACTTGTAATACCTCTGAAGTAATATTTTCACTTACACAATTTAGCAAAATCAGACAATATTGTGCCTAATATAAACCACAATATTAATTTCTTATTATTGAATTGTTGTAAATAAATATCACATTTTGAACTGGTCAGTGCTAAAAAAATGCTGGGAAATCACTTCATGTAGCATTACAAGAGTGATTGCTGATAAGCTGAAAAAAATCACCCACTGACTTTTAAAGCTGCTAACGACTATCTACTTCGAGGATCTTGATAGAAATGTAGTGGAGTGAAAAGTACAATAGTTGTATTTCAAATGTAGTGAAGTTAAAGTCATAAGTTTCCAGAAAAAATAATACTCAAGTAAAGTACAGATACTCAAAAAGTGTACTTAAGTACAATACTCAAGTAAATGTACTTAGTTACTGTCCGCCTCTGAATGAATTACAAAATTGTTTAGTTTGGTCTTTTTGCTCATAGAATATCACTGCAGTAAATGCTTTTTTTTTTTTAAATAGGACAAGCCGTAGAGCTAGAAGCAGTGGACATGAAGGGTAGAATGCAAGCATGGGAGGATGTTACATTAAAAGCATTAAAAAGCTTAAGTGTGTAGTTTTATGTGGCCAGGTTGCCACATCAAGTGCTTCGACAGACTAGCAGTTTAACCTTAAAGGGATTGATGATTGACAAATTCTGTCATCATTTACTCTGCCCCTGTGTCACAAAAGAAAATATAAATTTTTTCATTACCATTGACATCCATAGGGTTTTTATGGTCATGAAAAACCTGGAAAAGTCTTGACATTTTAAAACAGCAATTTCCATGCCTGGAACATTTTGGGAAAAAACCCCAGAAAGTTTTGGAAAAGTCATGGAAATTTATTTCACAAATCTCTGTATAATTTATGTTTAATCAGTGCTGAATTTCAGTGCGGGATTGCGCATATAGCCATTGCATAGTTTTACTCATTCCCACAGGTTTCGTGTTTATAATGTGGTACATTCCCATAAACATTTACTCAATATAGCATGTAGGTTAGATGAGTTAATAAATCCACACAGAATATCAGATCAAATCAGTCATTTGAAAACAGCCTGAGTGATTTAGCTGTACCCCGCCTTCTCTCACTCTCTCAAAATGGGTTCACATCAGCGCATCTCGTCTGCACTATAAAAGAGCTGCTGCACGCTGCAATACAAGACTTTCGCTCGTGTTTCGGGACAGTTGTATAATTGGGTCATTGTTGCATCGTCACAAAAGTGTATCATTTGCACATCTTTTAAGTCTTTCTAAGTCTTTTTAAACCATTCGGTACTCGCACGCTCCAGAGACTGTTTTCTGTGGGTTCACAGTCACATCCAAAGTGTGTGGACATAATGCCGCTTCGCAAACAACCTCGCGAGTACCAAATTGAGTTATTTTTCACAGATTAATGAGCTTAAGCAGCCAAATACACACAAAATGATGTCAAAATGCCCGTCCTGGCGAGTATCCTCATAAACGCAGTTGGTTTTGTCTTAAGTGAATGTCAACAGTTGAAAAAGAAAACGCATGTGTATCAGTATATTGGATCCGTGTATTCGGTCTTGTGTCAGCAGCCTAATAAAGCTGTGCTGCCTGTCATTAATGTTAATCAAACAACAAAAGACAAAGAGACAATCACTACCCCAGCAAACATGCCCCTTTGGGGCCCGTGCCGTGTGGGCCCACTGTGGGCAGAAAATCTAGCCCACACGGGCAGTCCTCTGTGGGCCCTAATATTGGCATGAAATGCGGGGCACGTGTGGGGCCCTAGTGGGACATCCCAAAGTGTGGGCTGGCCCACTCAAAGCAGAGTGGGCCCATAACATGCCCACAGTATGTCCACACTGTGGGCTGAGTGTGGGCAGTACTACTCTTGACTGAATCACTTTTGTAACTAATTTAAAGGATTAATCTGTTTTTAATTTACAGTTTATTCAATTTTTGTATATTTCTGTACTTGAATAGCCTACTACTGTTATACCTAAACAGTTTTCAAAATGAAATGCTGAGTCTAATTGATAATATTGGTTAAACAATATTCAGTGATGTGATACATTCTCTGCATGGAGTAACGTCTGGCATAGTCACAGCTTGTACTTATTATTAAAACAAATAGAAAGCAAACACATAGCATTAATAGTCATTAATTTTAGTTAACATGATAAATTTGAACAGAGATTTTTATTCTTAATTTACATGTATACTTGTAAAATAATGGAACATTAGGTCATGAATATTGTCTCAAATGTCATGGAAACGTCAGGGAAAAGTCATGGAAATTCATTGGTAAAAATGTGTTCAAACCCTGTTATATGAACAAAAAACAATATATTCCTTAATGTCTTCTTGTCTTCCACAATATCTTCTTATGTTCACAGAGGAAAGAAAGTAGTACAGGTTTGAAACAACATGAGGGCGAGTAAATGATGACAGAATTTTCATTTTTGGTTGAACTATCAAACTACAACTGTAGTTTAATAACAACCAGTCAATTAAATAAATTAGACATCTGTCTAGCAAAGCAAAGAGTACACTATTTGCCTGTATACATTTCCATAAATTTTTGCCCTGTCTTTTTCTGTTCCTTGTCTATTTTTCAGATGTGCACATGTATCTTCCCAGTAAGCTTTTCCACTCCCCTCAGCCTGCGCTTAATCTAAAAGATTTCAAGGGACCACTCACAAGTCATGTGTGTAAATGCACACACACAAAGGATCTTTTAATAATGCAAAACTGAGATGACAGGAAACTCTTTGATGTTTCATTGATCTCTGTAGAGTCCAGAGGAGCTTGTGTCCTCTGAGTGTAACCTGCCACTGGACACTCATGGTGGCATTGACTACAGTGGTTTAGTCCAGGTGCTTAAAGAGACTCAGAGCCTTCATGACCAGGCGGACATCCTCTGCATCCTTTTCAAAGACAAGTAAAAGTCCCTTGCCATGTTTGAATCAGAGTTATACGAGTTGTCTGTATAGTTGTTTTGTTTTCTATTGAATCTAATGTGTGTTCTGACAGGGGAATGGACTGGGACACTCAGCTGCATGGGGAAGGCACCACTGTCAAGAGTTTGCTGGTGGAGCTCTATGAGAAGGCAGGAGATCTGCGTTACTGGGATCTCATCCGTATGATTTCAGGCGTGCTCCGCAAGAAAGTGGAGGAACTGGACTGGGTAAAGATCTAAATGCAAGCTTGTGGAAAAAGAAAATATAAGACTAGCTGCTATTTGCATTCCTATCATCCAAGAAATGTTACATATGCTCTTCCGGTTAGATCGGCACTCTCAATTCACAGGATGTGTTTATATTGTATGTGCTTAATGAATTATTCAGTATTTTGCCTGATGGTCTTGTTTGTAGGCCTGCTCAGATTTGCTGGCCCATCAAAAGCACTTGACAGTCGGTTTACCGCCGGAGCCCAGAGAGAAGACCATTACTGCGTGAGTTTTCATAGTCATTCACAGTTCAGGTGACACCAAAATGATGCACTATATTGTTAGCATGTGGGTGATCTGGATGTTTCCCTGCAGGCCTTTGCCTCCTGACCAGCTGGCCTTACTTATTGATCAAGCCAGCGAGAACAACATTACTGTTGCCATCCTCACACAGGTTACTTGAAAACATACAATGATTTTACACTACTGTTCAAAAGTTTGGGGTCAGTAAAACTATTCTTTTAACAAATTAACAGTTTTATTCAGCAAGCATGCATTATATTGATCGGAAGCGACAGTAAAGAGCTATTGCTACAAATATACCCCAGCGACTTAAGACTGGTTTTGTGCTCCAGGGTCACATATGTTCTTACAAAAGATTTCTACTTCATAGAAATGCATCATGGTTTTCACAAAAATATTATGCAGCACATCTTTTTTTATCATTGATAATAATAATAAATGTTTCTTGTCCAAATCAGCTAATTAGAATGATTTCTGAAGGATCATGTGACATTGAAGACTGTAGTAGTGACTGTTAGAAAATTTAGCTTTGCTATCACAGGAATAAATTACTTCTCAAAAATATATAAAAATAGAAAACTGTTATTAAATTAAATTGTTATATTTCACAGTATTGCTGTTTTTACTGAATTTTTTTATCAAATAAATGCAGCCTGGGTGAGTGTAAGAGACTTCTTTCAAAAACATAAAACAATCATAACAACCCTAAACTTATGAACAGTAGTGTATATAACCTTATAAGAACAATATGTTCATATCGATAGTGCAAAGAATGACCAAATCAGCCAAAATACTTCATAAACATCTCAAATTATATTATATAAAGCTTTCTGAGAAATTCCATTCAGGCCTTGCTTATAAAATATTTTTTGATCTTTGAATTTGTGTGAGATCTTTTTTGTGTTCAAAATATTTATTTGTTTTTGTGTATGTGTTAGGAGATCATAGTGTACCTAGCAATGATCATCAGAACACAGCCCAGTTTGTTCAGTGAGATGTTTCGGCTGAGGATTGGCCTCATCATTCAGGTTATGGCAACTGAGCTGGCCCAGTCTCTAAACTGCTCAGGTACTGCATTTGTCATTAATCATTTGTTCATAGTGCATCTTAGGAGATTTGAGGATGTGTTTTCCAAGTTGTCCTAAGACAAGAACGGGTATTGTTTTGGTTTTAGGACAACTTTGATGAAATTTTTTGATCCACTTCAAATGTTGACTACTGTATAATATGTGTGTTGAAGGTGAGGAGGCAACTGAGAGTCTGATGAAACTGAGTCCTTCTGAGTTGAAGAATCTTCTCCACCACATTTTGAGCGGCAAAGAATTTGGTGTTCAGAGAAGTGGTGAGTGACTTCATGAGAATTACAGTGTTGTGTAGTTTGTGTAGAAATACAAGTTCAGCATTGATAGCTAATATTCTATGATTAGGGTGACCGTACATCATCTTTTTCCTGGACATGTCCTGGTCGGGATTTCTAAATTGCCTAAAATGTCTAATATTTGCATTGGTTTGACCATTCTCTGTAGATCCCACCTTCTCGCGTGCCATGATTGGTCGATTATGTACAGTGCCTGCATGCTGTTGGTCAAACTTCTTTTCAGTCTTTACTTTCAGCAAGTATGAAACCAATAAAAAATCAAATCCAATAGGTGTGTTCGGCTTGAAGCGGCGCTGTGCAGATCGATCGTTGTGTGACAACAAAGTACCGCGTGAGCAATTGGACAGCATGCAGAGCATCTGCTCTCTATAGCTCTCGCGGTACTTTGTTGTCAAACATCGATCGGTCTGCGCAGTGCTGCTTCAAGCCGAACACACTTAAAACCTGGACAATTTAGGCAATTCAGAAATCCCGGCCAGGACATGTCTGGGAAAAAGAGGACTTATGGTCATCCTATCTATGATTGGTTTGGATGTCTGGATGTGTGTCAGTTCGTTCAGTTGAACCCGGTACCAGTCCTGTTATCTCCATCCATGAAGTTGGAAATGTTGGTGCTACCAAGAGTGAGCGTGCGGGCATCAGCAAACTGAAGAGTGACATGAAGATGGTAGGTGACCGTCAGATTGATGAAACAAAAACATGCATGGGCCAGATATTACAAAGGCACACTCAAATAAATTAAATTGTGTCAACATTAAAGCGACCATATATGTCATGTCTCTATGTGTTTAATAGTTTTTAAATGTTTTCAGCTGGAAGATCTCCGATTGTCATGGTCACTCCAAAGTAAGGTGATGTGTCTCATGAGCTGTGACTCAGTCTCATGTAATGGTCTAATCTCTAAGTTCAGAAACTAAAAAAAAATAAAAAATCAAGATACAAACTGACATCAGTTGCTTAATTTGGTGGGTTAATTGTCTATGAATTTAATGCTGTGGGAAGAAAAACCATGATACATCTAAAGTTTGAATCTGTATGTCACATGAAGGAGAATATACAGGTTTCATTGGCTCTAAAGGTGCATGGCAAGGTGTTTAATTCCACGAGTGATGAGAACATAATTGTTGAAGGAGGCTGAAAAGATTTTTGTCATGTGGGAAGTTCATAAAACTGACCTCCCCCATTGCTATCTGTCTTTTCCTTTTGTAGACATTTTCAAGTCAATCCTTCGACACTGAGCACATGGAGTCAGGGGTAAGTCCTCAGTTCTTCAAAGCCATATTAACTTTTGGCTTTGCACTTTGATTTTTGAAGGGCAAGTAAGGTTAAGAAACTAACAGAGCTGCAAAAAGTCTGTGTCTGAAAAATTGTTTTATGTGGCATAAAATATGGGTAGTTTTTATCAGTCAAATCGACAATATGGAATAGATGTTAATATGGAACTTTACAAGATGTCTTTTTTTTTTGTTAAATGTAGCAAGGTATCTGTAATGCTGTAAGCAGTGGACTTGTTTTTGATGAAATAAGATCATATAATAGAGTGCTACAGAAATGAGTCCTAAACCCATAAACATAGTATTTTTGACTCCGTTCCATCGTCCTCAAGTAAATGTTTTTATGGGTAAGTTGGTTTTTGGTTAAAAGCCTGAAATAAGGTTTGTGGTTAACACAAGCTCAAGATGTTTTCACATTATATTCTACTGTACAACAAAAAATATGTGAGTAATACTCACTTTTTTTTTTTTTTTTTTGCCAAGTGTTTGTCTTGAAAAAGGTTGTTGCTAAACAAGTGAGTAAATGGGACTACAGTGGCTGTCTGAGACGTTAAATGTCATCAATGCTGTAGTTCATTTATAGCCAATGTTTAGTTTTCTAATTCTGACAGTTGTTTTTAGGCATTAAAATTCATAAAATTTGTATTCATTAGTGAAGATTGCCTAGGTGAAGAAAACGTGTAAGAATCATAAACTTTTGTTGGTCACAGAGCTTATTTTCTGCAATAATCCAAAAGCCAATGGATGTTAAGGGAACCAGGGTGATATTCTGGCTTGACCTACAAAAATATGTCATCTCTGCAGCACTCTATGGCCAAGAAATACAGAGTTATTATAATAAACTAGATGCTCAACGTTACCACCACCTTTCTTTAATGATGTTCCCAGGATGTTTCTGCCCTTAACCATGGTATTGAGCCAAGTCAAACTTAGTGTCAGTAAACACCAGAATGAAGTCAGATGCCTTCCCAATCACCAGATCAATGTTTTTGTGAAGTAGATTTTCATTTTCTTTTGTCTTGAAGAAAATGTTTCTTGAATAATGTTTAAATATGCAAATACACCGTTCAGGTCTTGAATGACTTTTACGATCCCTGTTGTTCTTTAAAGGTGTGCCCCTAGTATGTCATACCACTAACCAAGCAGTTTCACAGATTGTTGATCTGTGCTAATATGTGACTTACAGAGGTACCGGATGCCTTCAATTGATGCATCTGACAGTTCAATCAGTGTTGGTGCGTCGCGGGACAGCCGGCAGGGGCAGTGGCTGCGCAGAAGAAGGCTTGATGGTGCGCTCAACAGAGTTCCTGTAGGCTTCTATCAAAAAGTCTGGAAGATCCTGCAGAAGGTTAGAAGAATTTGAGAGGAAACATTATGTCAATAACATGAAATAGATCGTAAAACGCATAGCAAAATATTTTTATGCAAAATAGTGGAATATATTAATTTTATTGTTTGTTTGTTTTTTGCCCACAGTGTCATGGCCTTTCAATAGAAGGCTTTGTGCTCCCATCTTCTACCACAAGAGAGGTCTAGGACCAATTAAAGTGTTTTAAAAATCATTTCACAAGTTCCTCTCATTGCTTTCTGTAAACTGCTTTATCGCTCCCTCTCTCCAGATGACCCCGGGTGAGATAAAGTTTGCGGTACATGTGGAAAGGGTGTTGAACCGTGTGCCTCAGCCTGAATATAGGCAGCTGCTGGTCGAAGGGATCCTGGTACTTACAATGCTGGCTGATGTGGACATTCAAAGCGTTGGCAGCATCATCCACATAGAGAAGATTGTTCACATTGCCAATGACATGTTCTTCAAGGACCAGGTATGGGTATTTAACTGTGAAATGTTTCAAATAACATGATTTCACTTTGTATATATTATCATCAAATGTTAAGTAATTTCCTTTCTCTCGCTGCTGCAGAAGGATCTTGGTGCAGAGGACAGTATTTTAGAAAAGGATCTCTCTACGGGAATCTGCCGGCTCCTATATGATACTGCACCCAGCGGTCGCTTTGGCACCATGACTTACCTCTCTAAAGCTGTGGCAACCTACGTCCAGGACTTCCTGCCTAGTGGCGCCTGTACTGTACAGTGATACCATGAAGTTTTTAAATAGTATAGTTTTTATTGTACAGAGGAAGAGACCACTATTTTAGAGCAGTTATTTAGGTGTTTGTGTGAGTTTGAGTGTGAAAGCAAAATCTGCAACTGTTTTGAACAAGATTGAATAAACTTGTTGAACAAATGCTTTGGTAGTTCACAGTTTGACGGTGTTGTCATTCAGTAGTCCTAATACAGGTTTTCCATAGACCTTAGTCAGTGTAGCTTCATATTAAATTTTTGACAGGAGTGAAAACGAGGCTGTGAGGAATGGAAATACAGTGTGTTCAATGTATTGCACTGTTGTTTAACAACAAGGTGAAAATGTGATCTTTAGAACCGTTATACAGTGCTTGTCAAGACTAAGTATGTCCTTTTTTTCATGTGCGTAAAATTCGATATAGTGTCCATCCTGACTAAGATCTATTAAGCATGAAACTCAGTTTTGTTCTTTTTGGTTTTTGTTTGCCAACATAAAAGAAGAACTGTACTGCGTAGTGTTCTGTATCTTTGTTTATAATCTACAACTAATGGAGAGGTGACTATAGTTATGTATAGTACTTAGTTTCATAACATTCGTTGTGTTTTAGACTTGCATTTGTGGTCTTTACAGCTCTGTTACAAGCCAGTAGTAGATGTATGCATGCACTTGAAGAAGCCTTTATGAGATAGTAACTTTTATTTATTTTGCTTAGAATGTAATAAATTACAACTTAAATAAAAAAAAAAAAAAAATTAAGTATTTTACTTATTGAATTACCCATACATTTGTGAGTTTTTTTCTGTTTCCCATCAGAAAGGAGAAGCCAAAACACCACATTATCTTGACAACCATCATTACAGTGTCTTGAGAGAAGTTGTTCTTGGTTCAATATCCGGACTTTTATTTTGAAATAACGGACGTTTGTTGCTGTAACGTTCGGCCGGAGTGCACCGAAAGGCTCTGTATCGATTTATGAGGTGCTTTGATTTTAATAGTTTGATTTTAAATGAGTGATAAAAGCGAGAGTAATTATGATAAAAGCAGAAATCGTAGCGTGGTGTATGTTTACAGTCCGGAGTACATCCAGACATGCGACTCGCTGTCTAAAGTGCCAAACCGGGTGAGAAGAGCTGCACGTTAACGTTACTTCACACACTCCCAAACACAACACGCATAGTGTGATTCATAGTGAATATTATAATAGAGACATGAACGTGAGAGGGAATCGCGTTTGCTCTAGCTGGCTTGGTACTAATGGAAAAGTAACGTACTGTGTTATGGACGTCTACCATAGTAAATTACTGTGGGATTCTTTTGATTATTTTGGAGTATCATTCAAATACCAATCTGTATGAATGTGTTATTCAGTAACTAACATGGAATATATGAAAACACCTGAACGTATTTTCTGAAACCTTCACAGTACCGGGGTACTACACAGTATTACTGTAATTGTTTGAATGCATAAAGTGTAAAAAGTTAAATGAGTAACGTTATATGGTTGGTTTTCTTCACTTCTCTCTTTCTCTCACAGGCGAGTATGGTGCATTCATTGATTGAGGCGTATGGCTTATTAAAATACATGAGGTGTGTCAAGATTATGCATAATTGACAATTTCTCAGTATTTAAATATGTATTTTCTAGTATGTAAATAATGTTAACTGATGTGTATGTTGTTGAAACTGTTGTGTGCGTGTGTTAAGGGTGGTGAAGCCTCATGTGGCTTCAATAGAGGAGATGGCCGTGTTTCACACAGACTCTTATCTACAGCACCTGCACAAGATCAGCCAGGACGGGGACAATGATGATCCTCAGTCTGTTGACTTTGGACTGGGTGAGACTTGTGTTTAATAGACCTGAATTCAGATGATTAGGCCCGTGATTACTGTACTACATGGCCATAAGTTTGTACAGTAATCATGAGTATAAATAAGGACTTCCTTTTCCAGCAGTTTCCATTCCTCTGGGAAGATGTTGATTCTGGTTGCAGGAACTTGCTCCTCTTCTGACACAAGAGCATTAGCTATGTTTTGTTTAATATAGTTGTAATGATGACAAAACTGCTTGCTTTCAAACATCTTATTAACAGAGCAACTAGGATATTGACAGATATTAAAATAGGAGTGCTAAAAGAATAAAATATTTATTTATTTAGTTCTTGAGGGGACAAATTAAAATTAAATTGAATTTATGTAAATCCAAAGAAATATTTTATTCTTTTAACACTCCTATTTAATATCTGTCAATATCCTAGTTGCTCTGTTAAATAAGATGTTTGAAAGCAAGCAGTTTTGTCATCATTACAACAAAAGTACCAGCAAAAATATGTAGGGGGGCACCTACTGTACATCTCACCGTTGTTCCTATTTGTTTTTTTGTATTTCTTCCTGTTAAAAACTAGCATTTAATAGACAATCGCATTTAAATTTATATTTTCAGAAAGCATTTAATTGATGTAAAATGATTTAATTTATATCGTAAGTTGACATGTTAAATATGGCAGCCCTTTAAATTGTTTTAAAAAATGTTCACAGACCACCTAGCTCCCCCATTCGTCCCCCTGCTGGTCCCCAGAGCCCTGTTTAAAACCCTTTGAATTAGAATTAGGTGTCCATATACACTTTTGGCCATTAGTGTGTCAGCCAAGTTTATAGTGTCCCTTGTGTTGCATGCAGTGCAGGCAGTTCCCTCTTGCTTACAGCAGAGGACAGTATTATACTTTAATCTTTCTCAGACTTTCCAGTTATTACAATCAGTGTTTCATTTTTTGTACTGGATCACGGCCATGTGTAATTTAAATGCCTGACAAACTGACACTTCGTACTAATCTCCAGGGATAGAGAGTAGTGTTATTGTTTTTGAGGGGGAAACAAAGATTTTTAAGATTTTATTTTTGGTGTTTTTTGCCTTTATTATGATAGGAAAGTTGGTTGACAGGAAGCAAAGTGGGAGAGGGGGGGGGATTGAAAAAGGTCCACGAGCCGGGACTCGAACTCGGGACACCCGAAGTGCAACGGCGCTATATGTTGGCACACTGCCCACGAGGCTATCGGCACTGACCAAAAGAATCTTTTTAATGTAGCTCAGTGTTTATTGTTCTTTCTCACTCTCCCTCTCCATATCTTCCCTCTCACTTTCCTCTCTACACCCCATCCCATTGTCCCTCTGTGTTATCAAACCCCCCACTTGTCGCTCTCTTTTTTTCAGGTTATGACTGTCCGGTGGTGGAGGGTATTTTTGATTACGCGGCTGCCGTTGGAGGAGCCACTCTGACTGCTGCCCAGAATCTCCTTGATGGAAAGAGTGATGTGGCCATCAACTGGGCCGGAGGGTGGCATCACGCCAAGAAGTAATACGGCACAACAGGCCTTGTCCCCACCCTCTTGTGTTTCACGTCCACATCAATCATTGAGATGCCAGTGGCATCTTTGGCATAAGTACTAAGAAGATCTGCATGGTTTATGGTTTAAACCAAGTTCAAATTTTGATGTTACAATTTGTTTGCAGAAGCTTGTTAAACAAGCTGAGTTTTCATAAAGTATGTTTTTTGTAGATGAATGTTTATGTATGTGTCGGACATTGTTCAGTGGGTCACTGGAGCAGCTGATTGAATATGTGTTGTTATATAAGGGACGAGGCATCTGGGTTCTGTTATGTGAATGACGCTGTTCTTGGAATCCTCAAACTGCGCGAGAAGTATGAGAGAGTTCTCTATGTGGATGTGGACCTTCACCATGGAGATGGTAATAACACTTCCATAACAATAACCATAACAGCCTGTTGTTGTTAATAGCATTTAGCATCCTTCTTTTCCACAAATAGTCCACAAATTGGCTTTAGATTTCTACCTGATTTCCAAACGCACATTAACACCAAGAGCAAATGTTAGATGGGTCAGTGGCATGACACTCAATTTCATTAATGAATTTATTTAAAAACACATAAAAACACATGCAGTTCATGCATACAATAGTTTTAATGCACCTTTTTTTTCTTTCTTTTTTACATTTCCAAATTAAACGTCATTTTGAGGGTTTTTTTTGGGAGGGAGACATAAAGTAAAACAAAAATGTCAGGTTGGTACAACCACCCTGATATCATAATAACAAACAAAAGTCTTTTTAAAAGTTCTTGAAAAGAAATCTCATTAGGTAGTTTTGCATAATATTTTATTTTGTATTTCTTAGAGAAAAATAATTTGAACAAAAATGCTTATAAATGTTTTAAACACCTTGGTCCACCAGATTAAAGTCATGGAAAAGCATACAACAGGAAATGATATCATAAGCTATGTTTCCATCACCCTATTTTAATGTTCATTTTGAAGTATCGCATGAGAAACGAGTGATGGAAACGCCAAATTTCGAATAAAAATCCCTTAATTCGCAAAAAAGTTTTTACGCTCGCTTGAGGTGGTTTTTGACTTGTGCGAAAAAGGGTTGATGCGAATAATGGGAGATGGAAATGCATTTTGCGAATAAATTCCTCCAAGCGCATCAAAAAAGTCATGTGACTTTGCGCTATGGGACGGCAAAACCTCGTCCACAGAATCATTTATCTCATTCACAGCATCTGACATGTTGTTATGGTCATTCGGAAATGCACGAGCAAAGTCTGTCAAAGTATTTCTGTATAATTGCCTCCCAGAAATGTCTTACACGACTGCGTTTCCAAACAGCAGCATTCATTGAGGCGCAAGTAATTTATTATATATGAAAATTATTATATTCTCCTACTTTTCTTAGTGATTTATAGTGCCAGTTTATCAGGAAGTGACGATTTTGTTCTCTTTGACTTGTTGGATGGAAACGATGCTTGTTCGCAAATGTTTTATGCGATATTCCAGTTTTGCGCATAAGTAAAATTCGCAACTTTGGATGGAAACCCGGCTATAGAAAGGACCAATTCAGACCCTTATCACTGTGTGTTAAGGTAAAAAATGCAGGTTAAAAAAATATGCCAGGTTATTTTTTTCTGTTGTAGAATCTTTATTTGTTAGACTCAGATGTTTAGAAAGTAGTAGCTCATATTCCTTGTTTGTATTCATCTGTTATCAGTTCAGGTTATTTCTCAATTAGAACACAAATCCATCAGTGAAAAAGGGCACTTCCTCTAAGCTTTTACTCTGACCTAATTTAATATCCTTCCCTTTAAGTGGACTTCTGCATTGTTTCCTCTCCAGGTGTGGAGGACGCCTTCAGCTTCACCTCTAAAGTCATGACAGTGTCTCTGCACAAGTTCTCCCCTGGCTTCTTCCCAGGTTAGTTCGGCATGCCTCTATGCCTCAGTGAAGACCAGCGCGTCTTTTAATTCCCTTAATTGACAGTCATGTTTCAAGCCATGCCAGAGCTGGAGCTGCAGGCTCCACTCCAGCGCCCAGAGTCTGATTACCCAGCTGATAACGGAGACTGGAGCTCTGTGGCTTCTTGGAGACTCTGAGAGCCCCTTCAGTAGCTTAACAATAGCGCTTGGAAAAGTAACTGGGCAAATGCAAGATGTTCTACGATTTAATTATTATTTACTTAATGATTTATTAATGGATTGTTTTTGCAACACAGTTGCCAAGTGATCTTCACAAATGACACATTCAGAATTCATATTAATTCATATGTGGACACTCTTGGAATAGATTTTCTTAACATTAAAATAAAATTATGATTCAGATGCTTGTAGCGGAAACCTGACTGAATTGAAAAAAAAATGGACTAACTGTCAAAATAACCCAACTGAATCTCTTTACTAGCTAGCAATTGTGCACATACTGAATGCAACTTTTTTTCTACCATACTGTGTGGTTTTGGCCAGAAGCGGAAGAAACTGATCAACTGCACTTGCATCTGCACAGTAATTGCTCTTTGAGTAAAGTGTAGTCTTTATATTAGCCTGCTCTTCACCGCAGGTAATGCCTGAAAGTCCAACATAACAGCAACTCTTCTAAATCCAAATATAACAGAGCATTAAACACTAGCAAGTTCCCCCAATTTTTCATCTTCAGAAACATAACACTTCATTTCAACATTTCTCTCCCAGTCCATTTCCATGCATAGCATGCTGGGAACTGGAAATCCCCTGCACAGTTTCAGCAGTGGTACGGTAACGGCAATTAAATTTTGTTCATGTAGTTCAATTTAAGTAAACATCTGTTTAAATTTTTATTGACTTCACATTACGAAATTAGGTTTAAAATTGTTTAATAATTATAGTTAGGCAAATAAGCAAGCTGCAAAAAAATTTTTTTTGAGTATGTAATCTCACTGCAACAGCTTCATCTAAGAAAAGACAATACCATTCAAAAGTTAGGGGTTGGTGAAGTATTTTTAATGTTTGATCAAAAACAGTAAAAATAGTACTATTGTGAAATAATGTTATTATATAAAATGCAATTTATTCCTGTGATGGCAAAACTGAATTTTCAGCATCATTACTCCAGGCTTCCATATCTGATATGATGATATCATTCTGACATTTCTTACTATTAGTGTTGAAAACAGTTGAAAACTGCTCAATTTATTTTTTTGTGGAAACGGTGATGCATCTTTTCAGGATTCTTTGATGAAAAGAAAGTTCAAAAGAACACCATTTATTTGAAATATAATTTCTGTCTTTTCTGTCATTTTTGATCAAATTAATGATTAATGATTAATTTTAAAAAATCTTAATGACCCACACTTTTAAACGATTCTGTAAATAACAACATCAGTGCTCAATAAAGCTTCATTTAGATAATTCATACTGGCCCTGACATAAGTTCTATCAGTCATATGAATGACCTTCAAAGAGACCAACATTAGCTTCTCATTATAATTTCTTTGACAGGCACAGGTGATGTGATTGACACTGGGCTGGGTAAAGGACGCTGGTACGCTGTTAACGTCCCCCTCGAGGATGGCATCCGTGATGATCGGTACTGCCAGACCTTCACTAGGTCTGTAAAGATCCAGTAACCAAGCGATCTAAGTTCCTTGCAATGTTTTGTTTGTCCCCATGGTTCAGTGTCATTTAAACATAGACATTATTTCATTTTTTGGGGTTTTCTCTCAGTGTGATGCAGGAAGTCAAAGCTCTGTTTAACCCTGAAGCAATTGTGATGCAACTTGGAGCGGACACCATGGCGGGTGACCCCATGTGCTCCTTCAATATGACTCCGGTTGGAGTCGGAAAATGTCTGAACTATATACTGGACTGGGAGTTACCCACTCTGCTTCTAGGAGGAGGTGTGTGTCATTGTTTTTGTAGAATTATATTACGCTCCCAAAAATTACAATTCTGTCATCATTTACTCACCCTCATGTCGTTCCAAACTCTTAAGACTTTCGTTCATCTTAACACAAATATTTTAAATATTCCCTCATCATTTTTATCTATGCAAAGTCCACCCAACAGAATTTTCATGTTCCAAAAAGTTCATAAAGAGAACGTAAAAGTAGTCCACATGAATTTAGCAGTTTAATCCATGTCTTCTGAAGAGACATGTTTGGTTTTTATGATGAACGGATTTAATTTCTTCTTTTATTCATGCATTCCCATGGATTATGTTTACAATGTCCTTTTGTGCAAATGTTGGTTGCATTGATTGTCAAAAATTACAAGAGATTATTAAATGTATCTTCATTTGTGTTTTGAAGATGTTATGGCTTTTGTACGACGTGCGTGTGAGTAAATTATGACAGAATTTTCATTTTGGGTGAACAAATCATTTAAAAAACATAAATCGATAGACGGCTTCAGCAGTCATGCCTCAGTTTGTTCTCCCTCCATGCCTTAACTCTGACAACTACATCTTCTGTCCTTGTTGCCAGCTTTCTGACTCGGCCAGAAAGTGTATTAAAGGGGGTGGGGGGGTTGTCTGAGAGAAGAAAGTGAACTTTTGTGATTTTAGCCCATTTTGAAATGAGCTCTAAGCTGCAGACCTGCCTAGCCAAGCTCTAGATGAAAGGTAGTAATTACACTAGTACAATGAAGCCCTTTTGCTGACTTCAATCCCCCTTCGCTCTCTTTTTCGCTCTCTGCGTATACAAATCTGCCTCTCTCTGTCCTTCTCAGGCGGCTATAACCTTGCCAATACTGCCCGCTGCTGGACCTATCTAACAGGGACCGTCCTAGGACAGACTCTGTCTTCTGAGATCCCGGACCACGAGGTGAGACCCCGTTCCCTCTCTTCTTTCAGCAGCTGTATAAAACTCCACTCTCCTCCTCTTCCTCTTCCATTCCTGCTGAGTCACCCGGTCTAATCAAAGATGCCCAAGCACCTCTCAATAACCGGGTTTGTTTTCATGTGATTCAGCAGCAGGGAGGGGGGCGTGCGTGTACACACCAGTGAAGGGGTCTTAACAATACTACTCTGTCCCTACCGGTTGACTGAGAGGGACTTGTGCTTTTCTTTCCTCAACTGTTTATGCCCCCTCTCTCCTCTTTCTCATTCTTTAGAGAAAGAGAATGTGTGTACCCATTTCTGAGTGAGCCTTTTTCATGCTTTTTTGAGAAGCTTCTGAGGAGAGATGAAGGGCTGGAAAGGCCTTCTGGTTGGTCTGGGAGAGTTTGATATCTCTCTTTTCTTCCAACTCCCAAAGAAGGTCTTTTAATGTTTATAGAGAGCGCTTTCATGGTCACCGCAATAAAAGATGCCATTGTTTCAGATGTCATGACCTCCTGCGTCATGTTGACCTTTGACCTCTCCACAGGGCAAACAACCAAAGTAAAACAGTGTAGATAACTGTCAGGGTGTTCGTTAACGACAATGATAGTCGTGATGATGATTAATGCTGCTGAAGAGATTGAGCTCTCTGGAATACTTCAAGATAGGTTAATCAGGGATTTTCTTTTTTTGGGGGGAGAACTTATAATATTGTATTGTACAAAATATTATATTGTCTTGTTAAACAA
>NW_015650219.1:1061162-1071987 GCF_001515625.1 Sinocyclocheilus rhinocerous | reverse complement strand
AAAAAAACTACAAGCTACAATATTATTATGTAATGACGCTAAACTGTAATTGGCCCTAGAAGTCAATAGCCGCTGCTGGGAGTAATTTCACCCTCTATTTATATAAAGCATCCTTCTCCATTGAGAGCCATTCAAAATTGTATATGTATTCTAAACTTTTTGCAACATATATTTGTTACTTTTTACAATTTATTATATTGGATGTTTTACTAGGGCCAGTTTTTTTTGGAGTGCTCTTAAATGTGTGAAATGGACTTCCCTTATACACTACCATTCAAAATGTTTTTGAAAGAAGTCACATATGTTCACCAAGGCTGCATTTATTTAATCTTGAAAATATTGTGAAATATTATCAAAATTTAAAATAACCGTTTTCAATTTTATTCTTTAATTATATTATGTAATTAATTCCTGTGATGCAAATCTGAATTTTCAGCGTCATTACTCCAGTCTGAAGTGTCACATGATCCTTCAGAAATCATGTAATATGATCATTTGTTACCGAAACATTTCTTGTTATTATCACAGTTGAAAATGGTTGTGCAACTTAATATTTTTGTGGAAACTGTCATAGAAAGTTCAAAAGAACAGCATGCATTTAAAATAGGATCTTTTGTAAGATTATGAAAGTCTTTACTCTCACATTTGATCAACTGAATAAAAGTATTAGTTTCTTTAAAAAAAAATCTTACTGACCCCAAACTTTTAAACAGTGTATTTTACCTTATTTATTGATTGATTGATTGCTGTGAAATAAGTGGGAAAATATACAGTATTTATCTAGTGGTAATAATATGATTGTTTTATAATGTGCTTTGTAACTTTGGAAATCCTTGTTATAAATTTCTGGTTCTGCTCTCTTCATCTTCTTTGGGTGATGAAGAGTTCATTCAGGTCTGTTTGTCAGTGTTGGCCATACCGCTTATTGTACATTGTGACTTTTATTGAAAAGTGTTCACTATTCCTTCCAAGAGTGTTTGTCCAGACTTTACCCAGTTCAGGTCAGATATTCTTCAGTCAGTACCTTCCAAAAAGTACCTTAAAATCATTGACAAGTGGGCAGTAATGCTGTATCTTGGCAATGATTTCAATATTTTTTACCAAAACTGTTTTGTAAAACATTTTGTAATTTAGAACCTTTATCATTTAAGCCTTATAACTTTTGGTATTCATAGTTCATCACAACGGTGGTGTGATGGGCTTATGATTTCCCCCCGATAATTATTCTATTCTATTCTATTCTCTATAATGGTGAATGCATTTATTTGTTCCCAAACATTATGTTCTCCATATGATGGCCATATGAACCAGCCCTCCCTAAGAACTCTGCCGAAGTCTGCCGGTCCACAACATATTTCGAGTTTTAGGACCACCACTCCTTCACCTCATTTCCTTCTCATTCCTCTTCTTTCTCTCTATAGTTTCTTTTGCTTTATTGTTCCTTCCATCGGCTTTTCAAAGCATGAAACATTCTCTCCTCCCCTCTTAGAGAGAGGAACCCCCATCTCCTTACCAGCACTGTTATTGTGTGTCCATCCCAGCCAAACAAAAAACTATTTAACTGTAGTGTGAGTCCATAAAGACAAAGATGGGAGAGAGAGAGGCAGAGAGCGATAAGGCTGTTAAAAGACAGAGAGGCATCCACCAATGGGGGTATAAAAAAAGATAGAAGAGTATTGCAGCATAGAAGAAGCTGGGAAAAGAGAGGTGGAACAAGAAGCACTTTGTACCTGTGTAATCTCGCTCTCTCTCTCTCTCCCCTCGAGCCGGTCCAGCTGCTGAGACTCTGAGGCGGCTCAGTCTGGGTTCTGTCCTGCCAGGACTGCAAACAATGAAGACAGACTGGAGTGGAGGCATACAACGAGCTCATTCAGGCCCTGTCACAGACACAGAGAGATGAAAAAGTGAAGCTAATATAGACAGTCCTCCCTTACAAGGGAGAGTCCCTGAAAATATTCAGAGCCTTTCATTTGGACCTGAATTGTTTCTCTTTAAGAAACTGATGAATTGGAAAAGCTTGTGCTGTGCTTGAGCCAAGACAGCCCTGATATTGGTCTAAATAAATGCCATTGTTGGCTCCTTTTAATGGCAATCCTTTTAATTCAATCCAGTTACTTTTACACCAACAAAACGTCTCTCTTTGATCTCTCAGCAGATTTGATGAAATCAGAGCACAAACCTAGGCAAGATTTAGCTGATTGAGATGTTGTGATTTTAATAGAATAAAAAGTTAGCCACAGAAGTGGCTTTAGGGTGAATAACATCATGATACACAGTTGTTGTGTAAAGTTGAAGTGTGTAATTTTTGTGCCACTAATAACACCAAATGGACTTCCAGAGAGGTTTCCCAAACACGTCATCTGTTGTGCCCGACTGTAATTATTCAATAAACCACTTCTGTCTTAAACTCACAGTATTGATTGAGCTAGAACTATGCATGTGATGGTATAATTTTTTTCATATCACAATAACTGCTGAAGCTTTTTCACAGTTTATTATTACAGTACTGAATTACTTTACAAATGCAGGTAAGGTAAGCAGACTTAAGTGTTGTGCTTATTATTAAAGGTTTAGGCACCTTTTTTCCAATAACAAAAAGAACCTTGAACATTTAAATACAGGTGCATCTCAATAAATTAGAATGTCGTGGAAAAGTTCATTTATTTCAGTAATTCAACTCAAATTGTGAAACTCGTGTATTAAATAAATTCAATGCACACAGACTGAAGTAGTTTAAGTCTTTGGTTCTTTTAATTGTGATGATTTTGGCTCACATTTAACAAAAACCCACCAATTCACTATCTCAACTAATTAGAATATGGTGACATGCCAATCAGCTAATCAACTCAAAACATCTGCAAAGGTTTCCTGAGCCTTCAAAATGGTCTCTCAGTTTGGTTCACTAGGCTACACAATCATGGGGAAGACTGCTGATCTGACAGTTGTCCAGAAGACAATCATTGACACCCTTCACAAGGAGGGTAAGCCACAAACATTCATTGCCAAAGAAGCTGGCTGTTCACAGAGTGCTGTATCCAAGCATGTTAACAGAAAGTTGAGTGGAAGGAAAAAGATGCACAACCAACCGAGAGAACTGCAGCCTTATGAGGATTGTCAAGCAAAATCGATTCAAGAATTTGAGTGAACTTCACAAGGAATGGACTGAGGCTGGGGTTAAGGCATCAAGAGCCACCACACACAGACGTGTCAAGGAATTTGGCTACAGTTGTCGTATTCCTCTTGTTAAGCCACTCCTGAACCACAGACAACGTCAGAGGCGTCTTACCTGGGCTAAGGAGAAGAAGAGCTGGACTGTTGCCCAGTGGTCCGAAGTCCTCTTTTCAGATGAGAGCAAGTTTTGTATTTCATTTGGAAACCAAGGTCCTAGAGTCTGGAGGAAGGGTGGAGAAGCTCATAGCCCAAGTTGCTTGAAGTCCAGTGTTAAGTTTCCACAGTCTGTGATGATTTGGGGTGCTATGTCATCTGCTGGTGTTGGTCCATTGTGTTTTTTGAAAACCAACGTCACTGCACCCGTTTACCAAGAAGTTTTGGAGCACTTCATGCTTCCTTCTGCTGACCAGCTTTTTGAAGATGCTGATTTCATTTTCTAGCAGGATTTGGCACCTGCCCACACTGTCAAAAGCACCAAAAGTTGGTTAAATGACCATGATGTTGGTGTTTGACTGGCCAGCAAACTCACCAGACCTGAACCCCATAGAGAATCTATGGGGTATTGTCAAGAGGAAAATGAGAAACAAGAGACACAACTGATCACCTCCATGCCACGCCGAGTTGAGGCAGTAATTAAAGCAAAAGGAGCCAAGTATTGAGTACATGTACAGTAAATGAACATATTTTCCAGAAGGCCAACAATTCACTAAAAATGTTTTTTTTTATTGGTCTTATGAAGTATTCTAATTTGTTGAGATAGTGAATTGGTGGGTTTTTGTTAAATGTGAGCCAAAATCATCACAATTAAAAGAACCAAAGACTTAAACTACTTCAGTCTGTGTGCATTGAATTTATTTAATAAACGAGTTTCACAATTTGAGTTGAATTACTGAAATAAATGAACTTTTCCACGACATCCTAATTTATTGAGATGCACCTGTACAATAAAACAGTACACAATAAAAATTTTCAAAGTAAACTAATTTTTAAAACAGGTTAAATTGTATCTTTTGAATGGATGGATATTTTAAATATGTATATTGAAAAACTGTAAATATTGTTTTTTCAAACTACTAAGTTGCGTAAAAACACTTTGTTTACTGAGGTTGCTGTGATATTTCTTATTTTCTAAAAGAAACACCTACTGAAAGAGAGTGGATTTTACCTTAATAGGTGAACCAGTGTTGCAGTGTGACTAAAGCTTTTATTATTCATTTTTACATTCTTGTTTAAGTGAGGTGAAATTCTAAATGAAGATTGTACAGTTGACAATTTGGCATTGTTGATTACTGACAAAAAACTAAATAGCTGTGTTACAGAAGAGGTTAAAGGGTTAAAAGTTAAAATTCATGTTGTTCCAATCCTGTATGCCTTTCTTTCTTCAGTGAAACATAAAAAAGACATTTCTCAAAATATCTTCTTTTAAGTAATGGTCACCAAAACAGTTAAGTTACCAACATTCTTCAAAATATCTTGTCATACAATTATGGAATGACATGAGGTTGAGTTAAATGATAACATAATTGTAGTTTTGGGTGAACAGTACAGTACATTTAATGTCGTCTGTAGTGGTTAAGAGGACAGGAAAGTGTTAAATCTACAAAAAGTTCCTGTTGATGGCCAGTTTGGCTAGGCAGGGGACGTGTGGCTTTGTTCTGGTCAAAACCTTATCAGCAAGTGGTAGGGAATTTGCTGTGTTTTTGTTTGAGTGCTGTCAGGGACTCAGCTCAGCCCACGGGTGGAATCAGTGCTCTGTGGCCAGTCAACATCTGTACATCCTCTCCTTTAAAAAATAAAAATAAAACTCCTTTTCACTTGTTTCTGCCAAGTTATTTTCAGCACAGCCTAGTGAAATAACAAACACCCAGAGCTCTGTTTCCCCCCGGCTGTTAGTCAGCTGTCATCTGCTGGTGTTGGTCCATTGTGTTTTTTGAAAACCAATGTCACTGCACCTGTTTACCAAGAAATTTTGGAGCACTTCGTGCTTCCTTCTGCTGACCAGCTTTTTGAAGATGCTGATTTCATTTTCCAGCAGGATTTGGCACCTGCCCACACTGCCAAAAGCACCAAAAGTTGGTTAAATGACCATGGTGTTGGTGTGCTTGACTGGCCAGCAAACTCACCAGACCTGAACCCCATAGAGAATCTATGGGGTATTGTCAAGAGGAAAATCAGAAACAGGCCAAAAAATGCAGATGAGCTGAAGGCCGCTGTCAAAGAAACCTGGGCTTCCATACCACCTCCATGCCACGCTGAATTGAGGCAGTAATTAAAGCAAAAGGAGCCAAGTATTGAGTACATGTACAGTAAATGAACATATTTTCCAGAAGGCCAACAATTCACTAAAAATGTTTTTTTTTATTGGTCTTATGAAGTATTCTAATTTGTTGAGATAGTGAATTGGTGGGTTTTTGTTAAATGTGAGCCAAAATCATCACAATTAAAAGAACCAAAGACTTAAACTACTTCAGTCTGTGTGCATTGAATTTATTTAATAAACGAGTTTCACAATTTGAGTTGAATTACTGAAATAAATGAACTTTTCCACGACATCCTAATTTATTGAGATGCACCTGTACAATAAAACAGTACACAATAAAAATTTTCAAAGTAAACTAATTTTTAAAACAGGTTAAATTGTATCTTTTGAATGGATGGATATTTTAAATATGTATATTGAAAAACTGTAAATATTGTTTTTTCAAACTACTAAGTTGCGTAAAAACACTTTGTTTACTGAGGTTGCTGTGATATTTCTTATTTTCTAAAAGAAACACCTACTGAAAGAGAGTGGATTTTACCTTAATAGGTGAACCAGTGTTGCAGTGTGACTAAAGCTTTTATTATTCATTTTTACATTCTTGTTTAAGTGAGGTGAAATTCTAAATGAAGATTGTACAGTTGACAATTTGGCATTGTTGATTACTGACAAAAAACTAAATAGCTGTGTTACAGAAGAGGTTAAAGGGTTAAAAGTTAAAATTCATGTTGTTCCAATCCTGTATGCCTTTCTTTCTTCAGTGAAACATAAAAAAGACATTTCTCAAAATATCTTCTTTTAAGTAATGGTCACCAAAACAGTTAAGTTACCAACATTCTTCAAAATATCTTGTCATACAATTATGGAATGACATGAGGTTGAGTTAAATGATAACATAATTGTAGTTTTGGGTGAACAGTACAGTACATTTAATGTCGTCTGTAGTGGTTAAGAGGACAGGAAAGTGTTAAATCTACAAAAAGTTCCTGTTGATGGCCAGTTTGGCTAGGCAGGGGACGTGTGGCTTTGTTCTGGTCAAAACCTTATCAGCAAGTGGTAGGGAATTTGCTATGTTTTTGTTTGAGTGCTGTCAGGGACTCAGCTCAGCCCACGGGTGGAAACAGCGCTCAGTGCTCTGTGGCCAGTCAACATCTGTACATCCTCTCCTTTAAAAAATAAAAATAAAACTCCTTTTCACTTGTTTCTGCCAAGTTATTTTCAGCACAGCCTAGTGAAATAACAAACACCCAGAGCTCTGTTTCCCCCCGGCTGTTAGTCAGCCAGATAGACGTCTGATCCTGTCTCTCTGGTTCTTCTTTTATTTAACTCCATTTCACATGAGAATTCAGAGGGGGTTACAAGGAATGGACAATCTGCATCACTTCCCCCAATTGTACAAACAGTGTCTCTTAAAGACAAACGTCAACATACCAGTGATCAACTGAAGTACTCCACCCATGATCTCAAACACTTGGCCACAGAATTTACAGGTTCCTACACAGGTGTATTGTTCATTAATGAGCTCAGCCAGCTAACATGAACACAATCTCAAGATGACAGTTGTGGTTACGCTTTACACTTCTGTCTTCTCTGCATAACTTGAGGAGGGGGTGAAGACCCCATTGGGCAGAACAGTGACAGACAGCAAAGACCCCTTATAGAGGACCTGTGTGTGGATTGAGAAGAGTAAAGTTGTGCGAATGTGGAACTGTTTTAGATGGGCAAGTTGCCTTGCAAATTGATTTGTGTGAAACCATTTTGCACAGCAGGGTAGTTCGCCATCAGAGTTCAGCTGGTTTTTCTTGTATCTCAATTTGTGATATAACTACGTTTGTGAAATGTTCCTTTAGAAATCTTTTTTGATGCACGTACACAAGTTCTCACTGGCTGCCAACTTTTTCACAGCAAGTTCAACAGGATGTTGTGAGTGCCATTTGTGTTATGTTTGCATTGTCTGTAGTTTTGCCCTTTGAACCAGGTCTGGTACTTCACTGTAAAGTGTGAGACAGACAGACTGTCAGCACGGGTTTGGCTCATTACCACCCGCACGTACTGACTGATCTAGAAGGGAAGCGTTTCAGACAGTGTAGATGCTGTTTGTCCGCCCATGTTATTGACTAAAGATAATACCGGTAATAAAATACACCCTGTGTTCAGTGATTTAGTGAATGTTTTGACAGCTTATGATTTCATAAAGCTTACTGTCTTTTGTCAACTACAAATTTTCAGCAGAGGAGACAACAGCAGGCCTTCAGGTGTTCCTTAACCTCTCCAATCTCATGCATCTTGAACAAAACTTGTGACGCCACAACAGTAACAAATTAGTGTGGCCTCTGTATCTTCATCTGTGGGTGGGACTTTTTGTGCCGTTGCGTCTGGGAAGTAGCTGACTCCCAGAATTCTGGAGTGGAATAAATGCTGGAAATGAGCTTTGGGGAAATCCATAATGGATGTTGGGTGGTGTTTATAGTTAAGGGGTCAAAGTTGAAAAGGTCAAGAGATGAAACCTAAACTCACCTTTATAATGAGACACTTGGAGACAATGAAGTGTTGGGCCATATTTTGACTCTGATTGACTCTGACTGATTGTCTAATTTTATCTGACTTAATCAACTTTGTTTGTCGTCTATTTTTGAAACAAGTTAAAGGGATAGTTCACTCCCCCCCCAAAAAAAAATATGGCATCTATTCAAATGGATTATGTTCACTATGCTTTTATGCACTTTTTGATGCATCAGAGTTATGGTGGAATGGTCTTTTAATGGAGAGACAGAAGTCTCTCAGGGTTGATTAAAAAGATCTTCATTTGTGTTTCAAAGATAAACAAGAGAGTCCTTTGGGTTTGGAACAACATGAGTAATTGATGACAGAATTTTTATTTTTGGGTGAACTAACTAACCTAACCTGACTGCACACATTCACAGACTCATATGTTATGTAATCCCTAACATGTTGGAGCGTATTGGGACCGGAGGTAAGCCGGATAAACAAAAGACAAGTAATTGAAAGCAGAGTTGAGCTAATGCGTGTAACACACATACAACCAAATCTGATCTCTGTCCAATTTAAACACTAGTTACCCTACCAACACAATGCAGACAGTGTTTTTTCGAATGATTAAGGCAACATACCTGGCTGTCTTTTTGGCCAGTCACTGTAGTTTCCATTTCAAAATCATAATGCATCTCTAATAGTATTTCAGATGCATTTCATGATAGGGAAAACTTCAACTGCTTTTTAGGCTTGCTTTCTCAATCCAAGGGTCAGAACACTGTGATAGACTGAGCACAGCTATCCAACAAGTTGATGTATATTTGTATGTATGTGTTTGGAAGAAAGTGGAAGGATGACTAAACCTTCCCATATTTACTTACGTATATGCTGCTTCCTAGCTGAGAAAAATCTCACAAAAAACAGGACTTGTTTTATTGAAGGAAACCTAGATCACATTAAAAGGTCATTAGTGAAGCTGTGATTAGCAGCAACTCTGTCCTAGCTGGAAAATCGTTGGTTTGTCTCCATCCTAGTCATTTGCACTTTCTTTGAGTGCAAGTCATAGGAAGTGTGAATAGCATACACATAATTCCAAATTTTGACTGATAGCAATTTAATTAAATGGACAGTTTGCCCAAAAATGAACAGTCTGTCATCATACACTTGCCCTTACGTTGTTCCAAACCCTTATGACTTTCTTTCTTCTGTGGAACATACAGTTTGTTTATAAGAAAAAAGACAGTGTGGTCAAAAATAACTCGGGACTTCTATGATTTGATTGAATGAAAATTTTGGGACGACATGAGAATTTTCAGTTTTGAGTGAAATATCTTCATCCTCATGATCTCTTTTGAAGTCTTTTAAAGGGGTCATATGATGCTTTTTTAAAGATCATTATTTTGTGTATTTGGTGTAACAGAATATGTTGACATGCTTTAATGTTCAAAAAACACATTATTTTTCAAATACTGTACATTATTGTAGGTCCTCTATGCCCCGCCTCTCTCAAATGCTTCGTTTTCTACAAAGTCCCTCCTTCCGACAAGCGCAGTCTGCTCTGATTGGCCAGCTGACCCAGTGCATTGTGATTGGCCGAACACCGCAAGCACTCGTCGGAAATGTAACGCCCCTTACCATAATCGCGAGCTTCATCTTTCAAAATAAATGTAAAGACAGTAAATAATGTCATTAGTTTTACCATCAGTTCAAGCCTGAAAGGGGAACAGAGTCGCGTGACAGACACAGTGATGAAGCTGGTATGTGTTTGCAGTACACAAGCCACGGTTAAGACAGCTGACTCCACTGTGTGACCCTGTCTCTCTCTCTCTCTCTCACACACACACACATGCGCGTGCACGCACACACACATGATGCGCAAAACTCTGCATTTGAACAGTCAATAGCAAATACTTAAACTAATAACAAAACATACTTACAGTAGCTGATTCAGAAGCGCCAGATTGTCATAGCAAAGGCAGAATGACCTCTTCTCCTAGGTTCACGAAACGGTCGTCCATAAAATGCATTGCTGTTCTGTTGTAAGTAATCTTAAAGATTCCTAAATGCATCTACTTTCGGAAGGCTAAATAAAGTGCTTTTGCTTTCGCCTAGAAACACACAGCGTCTCCTTGACATGGCTGCTTCAACACTAACTGCTGTTCCTGAAACCACGCCTTCTTTCTTTGCGTGATCATTTGGGCGCATTATGCAAATATTTCCACATGGTGATGTAGATATGTGGGGGCGTGTTAGAATGAGCCGTTTTAGGGGGGCGTGGCAGAGTCTTAACTTTGATAAAGAATATCTCTTTGGTTTTGAGACTTTAGTCTTTGCAACTTCAGGGATCTTATCTATGCACAATCAGCTTGTAACACTCCAAAGAGAAAGGAAAACTTGAAATCGCATCATATGACCCCTTTAAAACACATGAATTAAAAAAGGTGCACAAATAAACCATTTATAATAAATGCTGCAGTAAAGAATTGTCACTTTAAGTAATGGTGACTTAAAGTACGTTTTGTAGTGGTTCAATGGATCACAAATCTCACGGTTTGGATCACATTACGGTTTTTGACCCACGGATCGGATCATTTTTCGGATCAGCAAGAAAAGAAAAATATTTCAATTTAACTTGCTTTCCATTTATTACTTAAAGCGAAGTACTTCTTTGATACCACAGCACATACTACTAGATTAACTAAGAAAGTTTAAACATGATTAAAGAGACAAGAGAACAGCCAGTAAAAATAAGAACAAATACACAAATTACAAGCACAGATAAATACAACAGAATATGTTACAAATAAAATAAGGTTGGTAGTATTCAAATACAGAAATATAATAATTAGGGAAAATAACACTGCAGAGTGTTCACTGTATAAATTAAATATAGATTTTTTT
>NW_015650219.1:1055724-1056784 GCF_001515625.1 Sinocyclocheilus rhinocerous | reverse complement strand
GCGCGAGTAACGAATCGAGTTCCCTTTCGCCTTTTCTCTCTGGAATTGTTTAAAATTCGCTTGCTTGTGTAAATACGAACAAATGATAAACTTATACTCTATTATGGTTAAATATTGCAATTAATCCGCGGATCACATGCGTGTCGAACCGTGGGGCTTGGTCCGTACGGATCACGGATCAACTACGATCCGTTTAACAACTAACGTTTTGTGTTTTGCTTTGCTTTGCTTATATCTCTAATCCAGTACTTCACTGAATACGGCCCGGATTATTCCCTGGAGATCAGCCCGAGCTGCCGGCCCGACCGCAATGAGAGCCAGCATCTGGAGCGGGTCATCAGCACCATCAAAGGTAATCACCATGACAACAACCAGAAACTCACCAAACACAAACACCGGCCCTGAATGTCACACTTAATCGAATACCATTTCCACAGATGTAATTACTTTTGTCCATTTCAAAGCTGGTTCAAATATTTAAAGTAATGGCCTGTTTATTTGGAAAACCATTGATGATGGGTAGGATGGCGTGTCAGTCATTCATTCATCCAGCTGTCCCTCCAGCCTCCTCAAGAACTATGTGTCCCACCCCCCTCCAGTCACCAGGGAGACCTTTAAACCAACCACAGTTGTCCCCTATGACTGGCTCTCCTCAGCTGTAGAAAAGAGAAACATGTCTGTTTGATGTTCCCGGTCATCAGTAAACAAATAAGCAAAGCATTCTTAGAAACTTGAAGCTGAAGTCTCAAAAGAGCGGCTGGGAAGAGAATGAGAACAGGCTAAACAAGGAACATTTGCACACATGTACGTGCAGGGCCCCAGACACGCACTCATCCATTTTTATATGAGATGTTTCTTGACAAAGTGTCTGGTTTGTTCCTTTGACACAAGGTTTTGTTTTTATGTTCTTCTTATATGTCAGAACTTTTGTGTATTTGTATGGCTGCAATTGTGCATGAACTCACTGTGTGTGTGTTTATTTGAGGTTTCAGCAAATGCTTGCCTTTTCACCTTCTCCATGGACAATAGTCTTAAAGGGGTCATATGATGCTGCTAAAAA
>NW_015650219.1:1049246-1052531 GCF_001515625.1 Sinocyclocheilus rhinocerous | reverse complement strand
GCGCGAGTAACGAATCGAGTTCCCTTTCGCCTTTTCTCTCTGGAATTGTTTAAAATTCGCTTGCTTGTGTAAATACGAACAAATGATAAACTTATACTCTATTATGGTTAAATATTGCAATTAATCCGCGGATCACATGCGTGTCGAACCGTGGGGCTTGGTCCGTACGGATCACGGATCAACTACGATCCGTTTAACAACTAACGTTTTGTGTTTTGCTTTGCTTTGCTTATATCTCTAATCCAGTACTTCACCGAATACGGCCCGGATTATTCCCTGGAGATCAGCCCGAGCTGCCGACCCGACCGCAACGAGAGCCAGCATCTGGAGCGGGTCATCAGCACCATCAAAGGTAATCACCATGACAACAACCAGAAACTCACCAAACACAAACACCGGCCCTGAATGTCACACTTAATCGAATACCATTTCCACAGATGTAATTACTTTTGTCCATTTCAAAGCTGGTTCAAATATTTAAAGTAATGGCCTGTTTATTTGGAAAACCATTGATGATGGGTAGGATGGCGTGTCAGTCATTCATTCATCCAGCTGTCCCTCCAGCCTCCTCAAGAACTATGTGTCCCACCCCCCTCCAGTCACCAGGGAGACCTTTAAACCAACCACAGTTGTCCCCTATGACTGGCTCTCCTCAGCTGTAGAAAAGAGAAACATGTCTGTTTGATGTTCCCGGTCATCAGTAAACAAATAAGCAAAGCATTCTTAGAAACTTGAAGCTGAAGTCTCAAAAGAGCGGCTGGGAAGAGAATGAGAACAGGCTAAACAAGGAACATTTGCACACATGTACGTGCAGGGCCCCAGACACGCACTCATCCACACTTTTATGAGATGTTTCTTGACAAAGTGTCGGGTTTGTCCCTTTGACACAAGGTTCTTCTTATTAGTTATAACAGTGTATTTTTATTGCAGCAACTGTGCATGAACTCTATGTTTGTGTGTGTTTATGTGAGGTTTCAGCAAACTCTTGCCTTTTCACCTTCTCCAGGGACAGTAGTCTTAAGACTCAAAACATGTTTCAAAGCTATGCTGAGAACATTTCAGATGCCCCTTGGATGTAATAAAATAAAGATGGTTCCTTCTGAGCTCATTCAAACATGTGTGTAAATGGGCAAAAATCTGGCAGTGAAAACGGAAAAGCAGTGTTCCGAATATTAACACACGGGCATTGTTTGTGTATAAGAACAAATTTGATTCAGAAAAGCTAACCCAAGTCTCACAAAGTCCTTCACTTTACTCATATTTATATAGTGTTGTTTAAAATATCATACTGTCATGTTTAAGTAAATGTAAAGACACGTTTATGGATATTGACTTAAGTGAAGTTAAAGTAGCTCATTAGAAAAATACTTCATTAAAAGTATTAACTGAAATTAAAACTACAACTGATTGTATGTTTGGCAGACTAGCTGAGTGCTTGGTAGCTGAAGTCTGTGTTAGGATATGTAAATATCAATATTAACAAACATTAGAGAGATTGCTCACCCAAAAATGAAAAATCCTTGTCATTACATTCGTAGATCATTGTTAGATCATGTTTGTTCTTAATGATGCTACATCACTTTTTATTACTGAATTGTTCATTTTTATATCTGAAAGAAAATTTTAAATTACAATACCATTTAATTAATTCATATCTGACAGTGATTCATACTGTGTATGTGTTCATACTGCCATAAACTCCAAATTCAGCAATAAATGATATAAATTATGTTGAAATGAAATTTCATACTACTGTGTTTTAACAGAAACGCAGTAAAAAAAACACAGTTATAAAAGTGCATATACTTTACATAATACAATATGTAAGAAAGTAAAAATACAATATCATTACTATTACATTCTTTAACACAAAAATGTTGTGCTTTTCGACAACAATACTACAGCGAGGATAAAAGTTACGCCTTCTTTCTTTGCTTGAACATTTGGGCGGTGTTATGCAAATCTTCCCAGATCGTGACGTAGGTATGTGGGGGCGTGTTAGAACGAGCCGTTTTAGGTAGGTGTGGCTGACTCTTAACTTTTATAAAGAATATCTCTTTGGATTTGAGACTTTAGTCTTTGCAACTTTACAGATCTTCTTTATGCACCAAGAGCTTGTAACACTCCAAAGAGAAAGGAAAAACTTGAAATCGCATCATATGACCCCTTTAAATGAGTAGTTCACCCAAAAAGATATTTTGAATGAACTGTTTTGGCCATACAGTAAAGTCAAAAAGGGTCGAAAACAACAGTGGATCCCACTGACTTCCATAGTATGGATAAAATCTTGTGAGTCATGAGTAATGACTGAATTTTCATCTTTGGGTGAACTATCTCTTTAAAGGAATGAGTGTTCACCCCTCTAAACCACTGATGTTTATGAGAGAGATATGAGTGGCGGTTTGTGGTCCCCTGTTCTTATCACCTAGCTCCTTATGGGTCGAAGTTGACCTGTTTAACCACCCTTGACTTTTGTGCAGCCCTTGAGTTTAAATGCTCATCAACAAGCTGAAGAAACAGACAGTCACATCTGCTCCACCTTAGCTTTAGTCTACTTACTGGCGTTTCAATTGCGACTAAACATTTCTCTCCCCATTTACATCTTATTGATCTCTCGGTCCGGCCCCTGCTCTCTTCTTGAGAGCTGGCATCTTTGCTGCAGAGCTGAAGGTCCCTCGGAGGTCACCACCTCATCGTATGAGGAAGCAATCAGTACAGTCTGAAAACTGACAGCCTCATTTCTGACCTTCACTTCATCTTAAGGCTAGAATACACTACACAACTTTTAAAATCTGAACCGATTTTAAAACACTAGGTTAGAGACCTGCGTTGGATGGATTTTTCTGTCCCGCTCCTACAGAAATATGTTATCTCGTCCCGCCCAGCCAGCATAAAAGTAGCCTATATAGATTTTTTTCAGTACATCCATCAAAATAGTAAGTTCCGTGTCGCCTAGCCACAACAGCATAAACGCTTCCGATAAAATATTTGTTATTAAAGCATCAATATTCACAAACCACTGTTATTTTGAAAGAAGTGCAAGCATAGGCTGTTGTGTGCATGGTTTGGCACGGCAGAATGCGAGCAAAGAGCGCTCCCTTTTAGGGATGGAACGATTACCGGTTTCACGATAAATCACGATAAAATGCCCAGACGGTTAGTATTACCGTTTAAAATTTAATTATCATCAAAACCGTGTTTGATTATCGCGCTTGTGAAAACTCGCTGTAAATCCTGTCCAGCCAGCATCAGTCTGACGCAGAAGCAGCATGCAGTGTTGTTGTT